>NC_081342.1:70253133-70411777 GCF_029784015.1 Lycium ferocissimum | reverse complement strand
GTGTTTATTGTCATTCCGCACTTTCTATTACTGATATATATCTACATAGTGAGACTTACGTATTTGATCTATTATGTTGCTTAATTTTTATCCTTTTTATGTACTTATTCGTTATTGGGATGAGGGTTCGCCTACCGAGGTGGAAAAGGTAGGTGCCCGCACGGTCTCGAAATGGATCGTGACAACTATTCACAGCCAAGGATATAATTATAAAATCATTATTTTTTTGTTAAGAAAATAAATAAATACTTTAAGTGATAACTCGTATATTAAATTTGGTACCCCGAATCAAACTGATCCTTATATTATCAAATCCTACATTATTACTTTAATATAACTTGTTTTCAAATCAAATAACTCATAAAGGAAAACGCTTTCTATGGAAGACAATTTTATTTTCAGAATTTGAACACAAAATCTTTGATCTAATATTAAGAAATACTTCCAATTCACCGCAACATTTGATATTCCCTCTCCAAAATCATTGTTCAACAACATCATTAATATTCTTTATAGAAACTGCTGACTCATTTGCCGTGTAAGAAGGTTAAAGGTAGCTAAGAAAACGATAAACTAAAAATAGACAGGAGAAGAAAATATTGATTGTTCTAAGTTCCACTGCGAAACTCATTTTCATTAATTAATTGAGTAAGTACAGAAAAAATCCAAAGTTAGTCCCACTTCAAGATAATTTATTGTTATGCACATGGGAATTCATTTCATTTCTTTTTCCACAGACCCTTCTTTCATATATATATACCTTTATATAGAGTCAATCAGTCAGAGTTCTAATTGGTTGAGAATGAATCGATGGTCCACTGATATGGCCTAAACTATCCTTCCCTTATGAACTAGTTTTTAGAGTTGAATAAATCCAAATGCTTATATAAATGTGCATGTGTGTAGTGAGTAAGTTAATTTGGTGCATTATCAGGCTCATACCTCGAGGTTGTGGGTTCAAATTCTACCTCCGTAACATCTTAATACATAATTACCCCCTAAACTTGGACCTTAATTTTAAAAAGACATTTAAACTTTGCGAGGGTCTTATTACTCCCCTAAACAGTTTGGAACTGATATAAATACCTCCTTTTTTGACCAACTCCAATTTTTTTTTTAAAAAGATGTTAATCATGCACCAATCCTTGCTTGACACGTGTTAATTTAACTAAATATATAATCTTTTTTTTTTTGTTTTTCGTTTTTGCTTATATTTTTTCTTTCTTTTTTCTTTTCTCTTTCTTTCTTTTTGACTTCACCATCCCCCTTCTCTCCCCCAGCCCTCCGCCCTCCACACACATCTTCTTCTCCGGCTAACCCCTCCCCCCATATTCTTCCTTTCTTTTTTTGTTTGTTTGTTTGTTTCTTTCTTTCTTTCTTTCTTCTCCTTCTCCTCCTCCTCCTTCTTCTTCTTCTAATTCTAACCTCCCTCCTATCTCTTGGGATACAAAAAGGTAAACCTTTTGCTCAAATGGGTAATCTCCAATGTCTTTTTACTTGATTTCATTATCTATTGTTCTTTACTTATACTGTATATAACAAATCAATCCACATATCCTTTAAACCTCTAACAAATTCAGTTGTAACTTTTGGGGTTAATACTGAGACAGTATATATTGGTACAAAAAGAGGCAGAATCATTCTTCATTTTCACATTTAAAATCAAACCTCAAATAAGAAAGATTTCAACAAAAGTTACAGCTATTCACCATGTTAGGGACCGTGAGGGCGTACCTTACTAGTTATTAAAAGAACATGAAAAGTTAGAACTAAAAGAATGAACCATGTTATGCACATTTGGAAGAATTGTACATCAGTTAATGAGTTTGGCCCGTGGTGTTGTCTTTTAATCTCCTACTTCTTTCCATGGCATGAAAAGAAAAAGCAAAAGAATATCTACGCGGTTTAAAAGTACGAATAAATAGCAAGAAGAAGGAAAAAAAAAAAGAAGCAGCCCATTTTAGAGTTTACTCTAATTAACAATGAGTTTGATGCGATAAAAGGAGGCTCCTGAAAACACATATAAGCCACTTCTATTATACTAGTAATATAATATATTTATGTATGTATGGTTGATATTTATTTAAGTTGAAGCTACCCCAATAAAAAAGATATCTGGAACACGCCAAAATTACCTTATGCCATTAACTTTTTTAAGACGTTGATTTGACTGTTTTCCCCCACTAAATTAATCACCCTGCATGGGAACTCGGTAGGAAAGAGGGGACTACGTAGTATTCCTCCGCTTTTTTCTACTTGTCTAATATTTTAAAAATATATTTTTACTTTTACTTATTATTTTTAAGTATTTTTTTTTTCTATTTTACCCATAGTATTAGTTACTCATTGCAAATCATTTTATCAAACATCAAATAAGAAAGATTTCAACAAAAGTTACAGCTATTCACCTTGTTAGGGACCGTTCGGGCATACCTTACTAGTTATTAAATGAACATGAAAAGTTAGAACTAAAAGAATGAATCATGTTAAGCATGCTTGGAAGAATTGTACATCAGTTAATCACTTTGGTACGTGGTGTTGTCTTTTAATCTCCTCCTCTTTTCCATGGCATGAAAAGAAAAAGCAAAAGAATATCTACGCGGTTTAAAAGTACGAATAAATTAAGAGCATAAAAGCAACTCATTTTAGAGTTTACTCTAATTAACAATGAGTTTGACGCGATAAAAGAAGGCTACTGAAAACACACATAAGCCACTTCAGTTATAATAGTAATAAATAAAATATATATGTATGGTTGATATTTATTTAAGTAGAAGCTACCCCAATAAAAAAGATATTTGGAACACGCCAAAATTACCTTATGCCATTAACTTTTTTAAAGAGCACCATATATATATGACCATTATAAGGAGAGAAAGTATACCCTAAACCCAGAAACCAGCCCAACAAGAATCCCAAAGCACACCCAAAAATGCAGGAAATTACACTGAATGACCTTGAAAATAGGTAGTCTTGAACTTTTGACCCTGTTTGCTCCACAGGTGAACTTTTAAGGTCAAAAGTAAAAAAATCTGACCAGACAAAATTTGTTAAACTTAAGACTTTGCTAATGGAGCACGGAAGCGGACCCAGCATTTTAAGACGGCGGGGCACCATTATCTTAACATAAATGTCAACAAAATTTTTAATGACGATTGAGGGATAATATCATGTCGGACCGGTCATTAATAACGTAGCAGTGGCGAAAATACAAGTATATAGGTCAAATATGTATAATAAATAAAATTTAACGCAGTGAAGTAAATGAAAGGGATAGCTTAGTGGCTAAGGTTGTGCAATATAATGTGGCGACAGTGCAGGTTCGAATCTCGCCGAGCTCATTTAACTCTTATTGTTTTCCTAAAAATAGGCTCAAAAAAATAATTAAAAGTGACATTCGGGTTCGATCCTGGGTAACATGTAAGGGAAGAAGCAGTTGCAACCAACGTGTCTCTAAGACACTTTCGTTTGTTAGAGTGCACAATTAAACGTATATTAATTTCTTAAGATATATACACATATATATACATAATTTTTTCCGAAGGTGGGAGTGCACATGGAGCAGGCAGGGTCAAAAGTTCAAGATCGCCCACTTACAAAGCTATTCTTGTAAATGACCTGAAGAATGTTGTTCATAAAAACTAGCTAGAGAGGAATTATGTGTATAGTCTGTCCCATAACTGGCCGAATAATCCTGTTCACCCTCCTCCTCAGATAGCATAAAGCAGGATCCACGTTTGTCATCCAGAATTCAGTTTCGGCAAAATGTGCCTCCAGCTTTGCGAAAACCCAATTCAGGGTTTTCGCCGTTGGAAGTACAAGGCACACGAAAAACACAAGTGGTTGAACTGGTTCGGGTAGCAAGAGGGAGGCTATGCTTGCCATCAAAAGCGACCCGAAGAAGTACAAACCAATTGGAATGGAACGTAGATATTTGATTCCAAGTAGAAACCAACACATTATCAAGGAAATAACCGCAACTTGCCCTATCATGGGATGCTCCTTAAACATATTCTGTTTGCCCTGATACTTGAGCTGTAACAAGTTGAGTATTAGGGCCAATAATGTCGTGAATAATGCAACAATCTCTAGTTTCGCCATTGAGAAGAAGATGAAGAAGAAGAAGTGGTAGACGACAAGGAAGACGACTAAGAAAAAGCACTAGTAATGTAGCTAACAAAAGAAAAAGAAGAAAATGAGGTAGTGGTCTCTTTCCACCTATTGTAAGTGTCTCTATATAAAGGGAAATATAAGGTGCGGCTCTCTCATGTGCAAGGTCACACATGTAGATCAGCTTCGTTAGTTTTATTTGTTAGTTAGACTAGTGCTACTTGTTGACAAAAAAAGACTAGTGCTAATTTAGGTTTTTGATTCGAGCTCTGCTGGTATTCGTATTTGGTGATTCGGTAGTTTGATAATCGGTATGGTACGTATTTGAGAGTAAAATTTCAGGAGCACGGTATTCGGTTTCGATTGCAGTACAAGACATTAATGTGTTTGGTATTCAACATATATACCCTCTACCGAATTATTAACTGCAAAGAGGAAGGACGAATTGATTGATTGGATCGGAGAAATCATCAAGGAAGGCTGACTGACTACACTTGTAAATTCCAAAAGGCACTCAACGACTTTATTGGTTGTTTATTGGTTTGAAATTATTACACCAATAACCGATGGCTATTTTTGGTATATGCTGCGTTTCTGTTTAGTGTCTGATGATTGCTAGATTTTAGTTAGCTATTTGCAATCTCTATTACATGTAACATTTTTTAGGACCTTCAAAAATTATCAATTTGCCGAATTTCAGAAACGTGATGGACTCTTCTAAGCCTATATGTTAGTTCTCTTAGTATGACACTTAAATTTATGTGACAGTGGATTTGTCGCAGTTGCAAATTTTATTTTTGAATAGCACTGGACTCGTACAAGTTTATTGATTTTGAGAAACTGTTAAAACATTGGAAGATGAAATTTGCAAAATGAATCGAATACAACTGATGGTTCGACTGACTCCAACTTCAATTCGGTATTACCTAATTACTGTATCGGAAATTTCTTAATCGAAGTTTGATTTATCGGTATCGGAATGAACTTTGAAAATTCGATATTTGATATTTAGTATCTATTATCAATTATTGATTACCGAAATCAAATTGTAGAAATACCAAATCAAATACTGAACGTCCAACCCTACCTGCTTGCATTTCACAAGTTCCACATTTTGTGCTCAGAAGGCTGTTTTGGTAATTAATTATAATAAATCAATTCTATTGATAGTAAAAGCATTTTGCTGACATCATATATCATTGCTCATCAGCACTTCCTCGTACGATGTCAATTACCCAGATTCCCCAAGTGCACCCTTTTCGACCAAACTTTATAATTTTCATACGTATAGGCTCTTGCAAATTTGTATGGTGGTAGTAGTAGTAACTTTTTAGCTTCTTTATAATTAATATTCACAGAAGATGCACATTATTTTACTGCTATTTTTGGACAATATGAAAAGGAATTGACCATTTTGAGCCGTAAATATTCACAGAGTAACTAGTCACATTAATATGCAAAGGGGATACAAAAAAAATTTAAAATAAGGCTTAATGCATATGCGGGCCTCCCTAAACTCGTTCCTTTTTTCTATTTTGGCACCTCAACTAAGTGTTGTTTCTATTAAACTCTTGAACTTAGCCTCAAGTGTATCTATCAAACACAATTTGATAGTGATTATTAAAAAAAGTACTAGTACAGTACATTTATTTGCACGGATTTCCCTTCAAACGCACCGGTCTTTAATTTTTATGTGTGGCCTTTAATTTTTGCCTCTCGTATCTGTGGTCTTTAATTTTTGTCCCTCATATATTTGGTCTTTAATTATTGCCCCCTCGTATCAGTGGTCTTTAATTTTTCCCCTCATATATGTGGTCTTTAATTTTTGTCCCTACTACTTATTTAATGAAAATATCCATACCTGTTTCGCAAGACATAATTTCTGTAACATTTTTCATCTTTGAAAATGGAAATTTTGCCTCGCTGGACATAAGTTTTGTGGTATTTTTCATATTATGTTGAGTGTTAAAAGTTTTGCTTTGTCCGGCATAATTTGGGTGAATGTTATGATATATATGCCAAAGTTAAACGTAAACTATGCATAGCGAAATCTAAAACTATGTCGTTTATCAGATTATCTTTGAGTGTTGAAAGTTTTTCCTTGTCCAACATGATTCGTGTGTATGTTATGATACAAATGCCGTAATTAAACGTAATTTTTTTTTTATATATTTAAGCGTAAATTATGCCTTGCAAAATCTAAATTATGCTGCGTCAATAATTCTGAAGGACAAAAATTAAATATCAGAAATTTGAGGGGCAAAATTAAAGACCACCCCAAAATTGGGACACTTGTGCGAATGACCCATTACAGTATCCCTAATTTAATGGAATAAATTTGTAATTCTCCCTGATTTAGTGGAGTAAATGACCGTAAGTAACTATACCAAAAAGTAATAAAAGATGCTATTTTTGTTTGATAAGCCGTGTGGAATTCTCTAAGAATTAGATACCTGTGGCAAACCGTTTCTTGATCTCGGGCCCTTTCCCAGTAGGGGCCCAATGGATACAAAAAAGAAAGAAAAGCAAAAGGTAATTAAACCCTCATTAGTCATTAATTAATTAAGGAATAACAAAGACGCGCGTTCAAGATAAACGCACAACTAGAGTCCCGGAAATAACGGGTTACATGTTGCTTGCTCCCCAAATCTTATCCTTCAACTTTATCCATGCCCCCTTCCCCCCTCCCCCAACCAAATGGGAAATCAGAGGGAAACAGATCTTTTGAGAGTAAATACAAGTTATTGACAGCAATCCTAACAAAACATCATCCAAATTAAACCCCCCCCCCCCTACCCCCACTCCATATTAGTTATCATATTTCGCTTTTCGAGAGCCAAGTTGACTAATTTTCGAAACTAACTTGGATTAGATCAATTCGATATTTGAAAATTATAATTTAAATATTCAACAACTACATGTGGTTTTCTCTCGAGCCGAGGGTGTTTCGGAAACAGTCTCCCTACCTCCCAAGATAAGGATAAGGTATACGTACACTTTATCCTTCCCAGACTCCACATTGTGGGATTCCACGAGATATGTTGTTGTTGTTAAAAACTACATGAAAATACTACAAGTTGCAGTTCTTCTAATATTAATATGATGAAAAATACATCTCAAAATATCGGTCAAAGTTTATATAATTTGACTTTTAAATAAAGAATGTGAACAAGTAATATGGACGGAGGGAGTAATGAACTAAACCCTAAATTACTATATTTATATAGTAGTCTATTACATTAATAAGAAATATTAAAACTCTTGGCTCAACCAACATGAAAAATTGCAAAAATATTTTCCTCATACCGAAACACATCATACATCTAAACTTGACCAACACATGGTACTAAACTAGCGGGATGTAGCACGGGCCTAATGTCTTAATTCCTAAATTCTATTATGCTACTTGTTAGGGTGTTATCCTGATTTTCTTACCATATTTGAGTTTTACTTTTCTCTAGAAGGAGTATGATCATAATCGCTTTACTAAACATAATTTTCTTCCATATTTGGCTAGTCCTCTTCTTGGAGGAAAAGGTCTTGGACCTCTATAAATTAAAGAATCCTTCTTATACAACAAAAGGCAATAGCATCCACAATGTAGTTAGTAAAGAGGTTGGTTTAGGGGGAGATTTACTCTCGCATTGTTTTAATATTTTTTCTTTTATATTAGTTTTTCATGTAGGTCACTTGACTAATCATATTATAATATTATGTTTTTCAGTATATGTTCATTGTTGTCTGATTTATCGCTATAAGGGTTTGCAATTGTTAGCTTCCGCATGACGCCTTGTTATTTCGATCCCAACAAGTAGTATTACAGCCAATGATTTTACGAGGTTGAAGACAGGTTCAACACGAGTTCAAATCAAGAGCAACTACTTTGGCGACAATGAAGAGTTTTGTCAAAAAAAAAAAAAAAAAAGAGTCTTAAGTGCTACATGTGAAGACGAAGTTTCAACCATATTTCAACATTCCTACGGTTGTATCTTTAAAAAAAAAAAATTAACCATTTTTAGGCAATAATATTTTTAACAATGACAAGCAGCAGTGATGAAGATTATGAGAAGAAGACGGATCAAGTTTTGTCAAGAAAATTCAGGCCAAAAGGAGGAATTTGTTTGGATTTTGTCTTGATTTTCTTACCATATTTGAGTTTTACTTTTCTCTGGAAGGAAAGTCAAAGTATAACCCTTTACTTTTCCCGAAAGAAAAATATAATACTTTTCCATATTTGGCTAGTCCTTTTTCTTGGAGGAAAATGTTTTTGACCTTTATAAATTAAAGAATCCTTCTCATACAACAAAACACAGTAGCATCTACAATGTAATCAGTTAAAGAATTTGGTTTAGGGGAGATCTACTCTCTCATTATTTTAAGATTTTCTTTTATATTAGTTTTCCATGTAGGTCACTTGACTAAATCATATTATAATATTATGTTTTTCAGTATATGTTCATTGTTGTCTGATTTATCGCCGTAAGGGTTTGCAATTGTTAACTTCCGCATGATGCCTTGCTATGCAATCGTCGTAAGGGTTTGCACGATTCCCTTATTTAGGGGTGGTCTTTAATTTTTGCCCCTCAAATTGGTAGTCTTTAATTTTTTTACCTTCGCTAAAAACCCCTTGGTTCCGGGTTCGAACTCCCGTTCAGTCAAAATTTAAAAAAAAAAAAAAATCGTAAAGTAGAGTCTGGATTTGCTAGGGCAGAGTTTTGCTACCTTCAGAGCAGAGTTTCAAAACTCTTCCTTCAGAGCAGAGTTTCAAAACTATGACTTCAGAGCAGAGTTTTGCTACCTTGACGAGTTTAAAACTCTTCCTCGAGAGTTTCAAAACTATGCCGAGTTAAGTTTAATAAGTAGAGTTTGCATTCAAATTCTATACGATCGAGAGTTTGAGCCTAATTTGAGTGCACGATCGAGCGAGTTTGAGTGCACGAGAGTCTACTTATGGCAGTGTTTTGCCTTCGGGCATAAGACAAACTCTAAGTACCTTAAGGAAGAGTTTTGCCTTCAGGCATAGGGCAAAACTCTGCCTTAAGGTAGAGGTTTGCATTAAGGCAAAAAAAAAAAAAAATTATTCGGTTGGAATTTTGCAAAACTCTGTCTTAAGGCCTAATTTTTGCCCGAATAGATCTAATTTTGCTACGAAACTCGGCCTTATAATTTTTTTTTTTTATTGAGCCCTAATTCAACCCCCAAACCTCAAAAGTGTAAAATTTAAAGACCAGCAATTTGACGGACAAAAATTAAAGACCACCGCCTTCGAAGGGCAATCCGCACAAAAAAAGAAAAAGAATGAGGGTCTGAAATTTTAGGAGGGCCACATGATATGGTCGCCTTCAAAGTTTAAAATGCAATAAGACGTGTAGAATTATAAACTGAAATGTGGGCCCACTATTTCAGCAAAATATTCACACAATTGTACTGAACACCAAAAATGCCCTTGCTAAGCAGGGATGTCAAAGAAGTGGTGTGTGCTTCCGCAGCTATACTACCACTTCTTGCGTAGGAGAAAAGAAAGAGAGGAGAAAAAAAGGAGAAATATCTCATGATTAATATACCCAACCAATCGGGCCCCAAGAATCCAAATTCTTCTTGTTTACTTTCGTTTAATCAGAAACTGAAGGAGCACTTATTGTAAGAAACTTTGTTTAGATAACATCATCATAATAATAATAATAATAATAATAATAATAATAATAATAACAACAACAACTCGGAAAGTCACAACAACTCGGAAAGTCTTTGGATTGGTATAAGAAAAAAAGAATTAAGGATGAAATCATTGCCTCCTGTGAGTCTTGTGGAACTGGTAAGGATCTATTGAGGCCATCTCCAGCCTTGCATCATTTTTTGCATCAAATGCTATTTTGGTGCAAAAAAATAGTGTTTTGCACTTGCAATTTTTTGCACCATTTTGGTGCAACACTATGTTCATTGCACCATTACTATTCATTAATAATTTATTATTATTTTTTATTATAAAACACTTTTAATTTAACATATTATAAATTTTAATTTTTACATTTAGATTCCCAATATACCTATTCATCTACACCATTACTATTCATTAATATTTTATTATTATTTTTTTATTTTATAACACTTTTAATTTAACATATTATAAATTTTAATTTATAATTTTAGATTCCTAATATACCTAATTATTTTTTATGTAATATCTTATAATATTAATTTTACATCTTAATTTTGGAGTGCAAGTTTTATAAATTAATTTTTGTATATATTATTTTATATAAAATTGTAAGTTAATTTTATTATAAGTTATAATTATATTAAAAAATATAACCATCACAAAAATGAAAAGTGCAAATTTTGGTATAACAATAATTCTTGAAGCTGTAGCTGATTATGACCTTTGGATATGGCATGCATATTTTGGTATGCCCGGCACCAATAATGACATTAATGCTTTAGAATCGTCACATCTGTTTTCCAATCTTGCTAAAGGTATTGCTCCTCCCACCCATTATGTTATTCAAGGAAACTAATATGATGTGGGTTATTATTTAGCTGACAGTATATATCCAAAATGGTCTACAATTGTGCAAACCATTCATGAGCCACAATCTCAAAAGAAGAAATATTTCGCGACGAAACAAGAATCATGTCGAAAAGATGTTGAACGTGCATTCGGAGTTTTGCAAAGTCGTTTTGCAATTATTGCAGGGCCGTCGCGTTTTTGGAGAAAAGAAGTGCTACATGATATATTAACATCATGTATTATACTGCACAACATGATAATCGAGGATGAGCGTGATCTTAATGCACCAATTCAAGATGCTTGGGAAGGTCCAACTCCAACAGTAGAAATGGTAGTAGATGAAAATTATCGATTTGAACAATTTTTAGCTCGACACAAAAAAATTAAGAACAAAGATGCTCATTTTGCACTTCGTAATGCATTAATAGAGCATTTATGGGAGCAATGTACTAATCATGGAAGTTGAATATTTATGTAGAAATTAAAATAAATTCTACCTTAATGTAATAGTATTTATTTAATTATATTTTATCAATGATTTCACTTTTATTTGAATTATCCATTAATATGTATAACGTATAATATTTGCTTACAATTTATATTCTTTAAAATTTTATGTTATAAAATAATTTTATATTAAATGATTATATAACAAAGGATTATGAATTACATGGGATGGATATGTGAAAAAAAAAAAAAAAGAAAGGATTTTTTTTATGAAATTAAAAATAAAATTTAAGTAAAAGAAAATAATATAATATAAAAGAGAGAGAAGAATATAAAAGGAATATATTTTTTTGGTGTAAAAAATGGTGCAATGGGTTGGAGTTAATTTGCACCATTTTAGTGCAAAAAATGGTGCAATGGGTTGGAGATGCCCTGAGTAAACATGAAACAACTGGAGTATCATTTTGTCTTGTTCCTTTTCCTTTCACAGAGAAAGAAAAAGAATAAAGAGCATAATATCAGTCTATAAAGAGTTTAGGATTAGTTTGGTTTAGAATTAATCGATTTCCTTATTTTAAATTTTCGATTTTGAGACTATTAGTTAGGGTCTTCTTCTCAAAGAAATGAAGTCCTGATAAAATATCCACGTTAAATTACAGTCAAATCTATCTATAGTGATAGCATTTGTCTATAAATTTCATGATTATTATGGGGAGGTGTTGTTATGTATGTATATTGCATTTCATATTTAGATATCATTTGGCTGTTATAAACAAACGTACGCAAAAAAGTATTTTTCTATAATTTTGATGTTATAAATGAAAACAAATAAAAAATAGATAAAATCTCAATTGATTTTCATATTTCATTAATTAAAGATTGAAAAGACTAATAAATTACTCATAAATCTATAAGTAGTTGCACCGTACCGATAAAATATTAAAATCTAAGGAACATATGCATTTAAAATTAATTAAAAAAATTAATATTTCAGGTTTGAAGCAACAATTGTAGAATGGTAGATTGTTTTGTAATTTTCAGTCTCTTAGGCCTCATTTGTTTTCATTAAGATTAAGACGTCTGAATCTAAATGCACATCTGAATGATTAAGATGTTGTCTCTAGATCTGAACACAGAATGATTAAGACTGTTTGTTTTTCAACATCTGAATGTGCATAATGTATTTATTTAAATATACTAAATACAAAATTAAAATAAAAAAGGTAACTACATATTAGAAAATAAATACAAATTTAATAAAATAAAAATATTATTTGATAAAAAAAATGAAAATTTTATGTTTGATAGTAATGATGGAGTTGCTTTGTAGTGGTAATGGGTAGGGGTTTTGGGGGTGTAGGTGGTGGTGGGAGGGTTGTGGGAGTAGTGGTGGGTGGTGGTGGTGGTGGTGGGATTGGTCGAGTGGTAGGGTGAGGAGTGGGTGTTGGTGAGGGGTGGTTGGGGGTAAAGTAGGCGAGGGGTGGGGGTAGGGTGGAGGTGGCGAATGGGGTGGGTGTTGGGTGGTGATGGTGGGTGGGTTGTGGGGTGGGGTGGGGATAGGTGGGTAGTAGTGAGAGATGGGTAGTAGGTAGGTGGGGTGAGGGATGGGGTGGTGGTGGGTGGGTTGTGAGGTGGGGGTAGGTGGGTAGTGGTGGGGGGTTGAGGTTGGGGTGGTGGGTGGTGGGTGGTGGAGTAGGGGGTGGGATGGAGCAGGTGGTAAAAATTATCTATACAAAATACCTCTTAATGATATCAAGACTTTGTTCAAGATCTTAATCATTAAGACCTATTCAGACCAAATAAGTGCTTAGATCTTAATGTAAACAAATGCACTTAATGGCCTAAGATCTGAACCATTCAGATTCAGACCTCCATTAAGTGCAAACAAATAAGGCCTTAGTGATAATATAACACTTGAATTGACGAAGATTTTTGTCCAAACTTAGAATTCAATAGCTTTCTCTTTAAGACTGTCTAAGAGCTCTTTTTGATCAAGCAATAATATTATTAAAATATCTCCAAATCTTATTTAACCAGCTTTTTAAAGAGCCAAAGTGAGATTTTTCTGAGGGCATAAATGAATATATATATATATATATATATATATATATATATATAGAGAGAGAGAGAGAGAGAGAGAGAGAGAGCCTCGGCTTCTGTCGAAGAGCTTGGCAATTGACTCTTCTATCTCACCCCAAATAGCAGTAGGTTGAGACTCTTCATCAGTACTTTCGTTATCACCTTCTGTATCCGTTATCTCTTGTTCTTCCACTCCAAAGACTTGTGCAGTAATCCCTTCATCAGTGTAAGTTTCAAAGATTAGAAGTATTGCGCTAAATCCAATCAGAATAATCTACTATCTCAATGAAATCGCAAACTCCATAAAGTAGTAGCATCCTTTGCTTGATTGGTGCTATGAGATGGGATTTGGACTATATTTTTCGTTCTTTGGATATTCGCACTTAAAGTTTACTATGTGCATGATATCAATGATGATTACCATAACTATTTTAATATTTTGTATACATAATATATTTTTTTTATAAAATATTATCTTAAAATATTTGGGTATTGATATTAGAGAGAGGTAAATTTATAAAGAGTTTACCGCTATAATGAATGTCACTGTTGTTATAGATAAAATGTTGTTATAGAGAAGTAAAATATAACATGAAAAATCGATTCCGGAGAAAATTAGACTGTTATAGTGAAATGTTGTTATAACGAAAATGACAATTATAAAGAGATTTGACTGTATCTTAATAATTCTTCAATTATCTCACCGCAATTATCTTTCAAAATCATTCAAAGAAAAGTTTAATTATAAGCACCTGGCTTACTAATGGCTCATTAGCGATGCAACATTATCAGGAAAACTCCTAACAATTACAAATAACATATTATAAGGGACATTGTTTAGATGACATAATAATAATTCGAAAGGGCCTCTGAATTGGGAAAAGGAAAAAGCATATGAAATCATTACCTCGTATGGTATATCATGACGATATGCAATGCTCTTTTGTCTTTTTGCCTTGGAAAAAATTATGTAGTATTCTTGAGTTAGTCAACCAAATACCCAAAAGTCGCCATTAGTACGTTTATTAATATAGTAATTTATGAAGCTAAGAAAAATAAAGTGATGAAATGATTCAACACTTATGTCATCTAGGGATTAGCTACTTTCATAAAGAAGTAAAGCGCACTAAGAATTAATGTCAAAAGGAGTAAAGCGCACTAAGAATTAATGTCAAGCGCACTAAGAATTAATGTCAAAAGGAGTAAAGGGCACTAAGAATTCATTTCAGCTACCGTGAAAGCTGAAGGAAAACAATAAAAAATTAAAAATCATAGAAATGACATCAGGTAGCCGCTTGTAGCACATTGATTAAAATATATTTATTTTTTAAAAATTATAAAACTTTAATCAAATTTAGCATACTTCGGATTTAATCTCGCTTCTTCTTCTTCTTAAAGTTAGATTCTGCCAAAACCTAACTTCATATGCAAAAGTTTAAAATTTTAAACGACAAAGTTCAAACTCAGACTTTCGAGTTTGGAAACTTCTGATCCGCTTCAGACCCATATATTTGAAATTGATTCAGAGGTATCTAGATTTAAAAAAAAAAAAAAAAAAAAAAAAAAAAAAAAAAAAACTTTGTTTGGGGTTTTTCTTTAAATAAGGGTCCTAAAACCGTCTATTTGTGCACTTCATCAATGAGAATCAAAAGGCAGAACTTTGTTGAATTTGAAACACGACTTCGCTTCTTCATGATAATTCATCCTATCTTCTTGAAATTCTAAATTTGCCCTGCTGCCCCAAACTTACCCAATAATATATCCAACAAAAGAAGCAAAACATGAATGTGGACCTGCCACTTGGCCTCCAATATTTTTGACTATTTATAAAAGTTAAAACGGATGTCTTGATATAAGTAATATTTGTGCAGTGCTCGTGCATGTTAGGGATACTCAAAAGCAAAACTTTGGGGCCATTCAAAAGATAAGAACTCTCCCTCCGTTTCATAATGAGTGGCATCTTAACTAAATTTTTTTATCCCATAATAAGTGTCATCTTAGAAAATTAAAACATAAATTGACTTGTTTTTTCCAATTCTATTCTTGGAAAATAAAGTAACATCTAAATGATGATTGAAAAAGCCACATAGTAACTTGGTATTGTTGAATTCCTAATGTCAAAAGGTTTACTTCTTGTGCATGCTCTAATCAAAAGGTAAAAGTAATTTATTTTTATTATATAGGGGTAATTTGATAAACTTCACATTGCATTATTAGTTTCTTAATATGCGTGTTTTCGATTAAAGTGACACTTATTATGAGACGGAGGGAGTACTAATTAAATAAATCATCTGGTCATATTTGTGGCCTGCATATCTATACATTCTGAATTTTATTTTTTGAATAAATAAATATAAAACTGATAAGCTGTATGATGACAGGCAAGAAAAGAATAGGTGGTCATCCTTAGCGTCATACTATGACGAGAATACTCATTACGTAAGCCTCCTCCTTTAATATAAGAAGGGAGAAAGAGGAAGGAGGCAGGGGCGGCTCAATAAAATCGGTAGTCTAAAGCCAATTTTAACTGGAGGTCTTATTTTTTTACACAATATTTTTTTAAAAGAAAAATTAACCTATAAATCTATTGTAGGTAAAACTTAGGCCTCATCCTCCCTTAACTAGAGGTGTTTGGTTCGAGCCTCAGAAGAAAAAAAAAAATTGCCAGGGAGTGCTTCCCTCTTTAACCGATCTTGCGTGTCTCGCAAGCGAATTAATCGGGAAATTCAATACAGGTACCGAACGCCATATGAAGAAAAAAAAAAAAAAAGGGCCCCCCAAAATTTTGAGGCCTAAAGCCCCCGCTTTAGTGGCTTGGCCCTTTGGCCAGCCCTGGAAAGAGGGTGTTCGGGGGGGTTGGTGTTTGATTGGGTTATAAAAATCGTATAAATTGACTAATATTTATATAATGCATATAATATTAAGATAACAATTATAAAAAATAGGGTTAGATTTTATATAAAAGAAGTTTTCTACTTATAATGATTATAGTGTTAGTAGACTTAAATAAAATCTACATAAGACATAAAATTATTTTAACTTTATGTAGAATACTTAGGTTAAAGAATAAAATATTACATAGATGGATGATAGAAAAGGTCAATAATAAATAGAGAGTTTAATTTTAAATCAAGTTGGGGGTACAAATGATTTTTACCTGAACACATTAAAATTGAAAAAAAGAATAAGTTCATCATCTAATAATTACACCATATAATTATCAGTTTATCACTATTCTTTTTACAATTGAAGTGTGGATAATGCTTCCTGCAATTACATTCTCGACTAGATACTGACCAGTAATTACTTTCCAAATAGTGCCTAAAACAAACCGATCCTTTAAAAAAAAAAAAAAGTAAGAATCGGCACAAAATGTAATTTTCCAGAAATTTGAATGATCAAGTGGGGCATAAATTCTTTGTCCATTGGGGTTTTCCTTTTTCTTTTGTTTCTCGAGACTATAAAACAAAGCTTTTGTCTTCTTCTTTTTTCATTTTCCACCTCTCATTTTTTGTGTGTTCACATGTGTCTGTGGGGTTAATCCTGGTCCATAGCAAAACCGACTCCTGAGAAAACGATAAAGAAGTACTTTTGCAAAAGGTGAAGCTATGTAGAAAAATCATCAAATTTCATTCATTTTTAGCGCATGGCTTAACTAAATACTGTGGATTTAAAACTTCTCATGTGACACTCTTTGTAAAATATATACTTATATTATTAATATCTCAAATAAAGAATAAGAATCATCTTTGAAATTTCTTTAATCTCTATTAAGTATTAATTTTGGTCAAAAACAGAATTGATTATATGTTTATGAACCTTGATGGTAGCCTTCATAATGAAGAAACAAGTTTTTCAGTTGCCTTTATGGGCTTCATTAAGATTGTCTTTATGGATTTTATTACTGTTAAAGTTTCAAATAAGTTTGCAGACAAAAGCTAAATATTTTGCTATATGCATACATGATCTATATTTGTATAAAAAGAAAAAAGATAAAGTAAAATCTTTCCTTCTTTTCCATCTTTTTTTGGGCAATTTGGTTTGTGCAAACTCCAAACTTTCAGCCACTAGTGTAAGTGTTTAGGAGTCTTTGTGAAACCTTGGGGAGTGACCGGCCTTAGCGATTTGCGTCGGAGTCGGGCCGAAATCGTTTTCAAGGCAGTGGCTTGCCACGACGCAGTGTTAATCCGATAAGTTAATTATATCCTTTTGTTCGTTTCTTGATTAATATTGTTAATATTTCCAACAATTTGAAATCGATTTATTTATAAAATATTAATCTATAAGATATCGAGAGGTAAAGTAATTCTATTCATATTTGGATGATGAAGGTAAAATACTTTAGTTCCTCTCTAAAGAACATAGTCATGAAAAAAGAACATATGGATTGGATTCCTGGTAATGGATGCCTTAACTGAAAAAAGTTGAATCCCAACAAAATTCAAAAGAGAAAGAATTCATGTTCATTTAAAATTATTTTCTTCTTTTGGTTGAGTGATTTTTTCGTGTTAACTTATAGCATATTTATGAGCTTATTGTATTTTAACTTCCCCACAAGTTAATAAAAAATTTATATTGGATCTTGTTTACAAGACATGTTGGATAGCTGTACAGTGGGAGACAAACGAGAAGCCCCACATCGGTGGACTCCAAACTGACTTTAGATAATTGTCCACCAAGTTAGCTTTAGATACCGTTAGAAGTTTGATTTTATTTAAAATTTAAATTTCAGAAATTTAAGTTGTCACTCAAAACCTATTCAGGAACAGAAACCTCTTTTGAAGGGCAATTCGCACGAACGACCACGTTCAAATTGCTGGTCTTTACAATTGCTATTCGACATTTTAAGTCACAAAAAAGTGACTGAAAATATCCATGGCATTGAAAAACAAAATCGGCCTATTCTTATCTATGACCTAATTTTGCAATCAGAATTTCATAGAAACTTTTCCTTTCCGGCATAAGCGAATTAGTCACTACACAACTTATGCCGAATAACTTCATTTCTTATACCGGACAAGGCAAAGTCTCTATGTAACTTTGCCCGAATTGCCTTGCGATTTTTTTTCGACTCTGCTGGGGATCGAACCAAGAATCACTGATTTTGTAGACCAGCGATTTGAGGGGCAAAAAACCAATCCATAAGAAGGGTAATCCGCGCAAAGTTTCTATTTACTTGTCTCTTGTTGACTTGACACTTTTCTTAAGAAATTATTTATTAGGAGTAAAACATACATAATAAATTACTATTATTAATCAAGCTTTGAAAATTTAGATTTGACTATTAATACTCTATGTAGTTACTAAATAATAAGAGTAATATAGGAAAGAAAAAATTAATAGATCTTTTGTGATTTGCTGAAATAAACAGTTTAAAAGAAAAAATATTTTTAGTATAAAAACAAATAAAAAGGAATGAAAGGATTAAGAAAAGGAGAGATCCACGGAAAGTTATAGTCCAATTACAAGGCCCAAGTATTGTCAAAACAAAACATTACAAGGCCCAAGTGGAAATGATGTAGGAAAAAGACCAGCCACGTGGAACGACCTTATAGCATAAATGTCACGACTATTTTTTTACTTGTCTATAATAAATTTCATAGGAAAAAAAATAATTTGAAATAATTTTAATAATCATTTTCACATAAAATAAAGACAATAACTTTTGGGTATTCTTGGTCAGAGAAGCAAGATAATTCGTTGGATTGAAGCGTGTATAGGTATGTAGGGCTTCTATCCATGTGTGGGAACATCATTGTTCTTTCCCACGCCACGTTCAATCCATGAAATCACGTTTTGCTTTAGAATCAAAGATTTTACACTAGTTAATGATAATCCTAGGTATATGCATAACTATACACCATGCTTAATTTACGGCTTTGTTAATTGTATTCATGATACGACATTATGATTGTCATGAACCTGTCCGTAATCCATGAATACCCATACTTTGAATCCCTTGGGTTCTCAATTGCAAGTCATGACCAATATTAATCTACTCCATGAGTCATGCATGTTTTCATGTTTCATGCATGTTATATTCTGTATCTATATACATGTTAGATTATGTTACGAACCATGTTTACAAGTTATGTTACAAACAATGCTCACAAGTTATGTTTTACAACCCATGGGCTCATATGCCACCTATATCCATGTTCATGTTTTTGGGAGTTGCACAGATTATCGAAAAGGCTCAGATACTTGATTATTATTGTTGTACCTTCAGCTTAGTCAGTTGTACTCTAATTAGTTATTTACTTAGTTAGTTAATAGTTAGAGTTAATTATGCTTAGCTGGCTTAGCTTAGTCCATACTTTGGGGTGTGTAGACGCTATGGGATACCTATGATTCTTTGAGTCCATCTATCTATTAGTTTGACAAAATAAGAGCCTTTCAAATCGTGCGATCTTAAATTAAAAATGTATTTAATGTATCAAAATGTTATTTGAATGCTATGATCTTAGAATTACAAAGTTAGCAAGTTATCGAATATAAAAGATGCATTAAATTTTTCAGACATACCAAAGATATTAAGAGGTCATTTTGTAGGAGGTATTAGAGAAAATAATGTATGCATTAGCTTTGTGTATTACTAATTCCTTGTTTAGTACACTCTTTCAACTTATGTATACTAATACAAGTATTAGTTACACACCCTATATGGCATTATCCTATGTATAACTAATACATAGCAAACCATGATACTAGCAATATAAAAACTATTAATACATGCATTAGCATGGTTAAAGACAAAATTACTCTTGAAGTCCCTCAACGATGCTAAAGAATGTGGAGGGTGTTTTTGTAAACAAATATTCTTTTTTTAAAATTATGCAATGCATGTTATTTTTAATACATCATACAAACATTGAATAAGAAATAATCTCAACATAACTAATGTCTGCATTACTATTGCATGGATTATTAATCCCTACATTTCTAATACACTCTATTCAGCATTATTCTTATACACCCAAATGACCCCTAAGGCACCTAAATTGACGAACAGTAATCACCTAGAAGAAGGGAATGTTATAAGTACCAATTACGCTACGTGTAAACAAGAAAGGATGTTTATATATAGTGCGCTTGTTGGAAAAAAAACTATAAGCTTTTGGCTGTATATCCTGTGGTTTTGGAGCATGGGTTCTGGACTGTGGAAATACATGTCCGCCCTTGTATATATCTTTTTCATGGTCACTATTTGAGGGTTGGAATTGGTATTTCATTTATTATATACTTTCCATGATCACAACCATGGGGTGTAGGGTGGGTTGATCGACGGAGAGCACAAACTTTGGAGATGTTTGGAATACTTGCTAGTTTGGAGAGGAAGAAATAGTTTTTTAGTCCCTTACAATTTTTTTTCTAATTTCATGATAATTTTATAAGAAATTTTTATTTTTTTACACAAGAGATTTGAAAAGAACATGAGAGATCTGACAAGACCATTTTCTTTTATTCAAATTCAAATTGTAAAACGGCAAGAGATCTCACTTCCTCATTTTGAGACACGTAGAGTGACATGTGCTGATGTGTCTAATGCCAACAATAATATGCAAGTAAAATAAATAATAGTAATAAACAAGTGAAAATGAAACCACCGAAATGTTTGGAGTCACCTACTGTAAGTTTAACCATATAACGTGAAGAACTGCAAAAAATATGCCGTACTGACTAGTGGTAAATATTTTTATTATTAATTGAGTGTGTATACGGTAAAAACCGGATGTATGCAAGACCGGTGAGACCGGGGACCGGGGATAAGAAGAGACAAGCATGAGTACCGAGTCTTTCCTTCGGACTGGTGGAATTGCACCGGCTGCGGCTGATCCGAGAAAAGTGAAGCAAATCTGTTTGGTCCGGTATCTCCGGACCAAACTCCGCATCACAGCCAGTCCGGTTTCTCCATGACCGAGTTGATCGTGGCCGTTAGTCCGGTTTCTCCATGACCGAGTTGATCGTGGCCGTTAGTCCGGTTAATCAGTTACAAAATTGCCACGCGTCAAGACCGTTCTGTCACATTGTACCGACAACCGTACGGGTGTCAGACCGTACGGCCCAACCTTATCCTTTTAGGGTTTTCTTTATTCTAAAAGGGCTTTATGTTGTATGCAAGGCCCATAAGGCAAAACTATAAATAGGGGCATTTCCCTACTTTTAAGGGTTGACTTCTTGAGATCTAGAATATTGTAATAGCAAAAAATACATTAAAGCATTGTCTTTCTTTCTCTTTAGTCCAAATGTGTGGAGTTGTGATCTATTATTCGATATCATATTAGCTTTAATCATCAACGTTTACATCTTAACTCAAGTTGTTGATACATATATATATATATATATATATATATTCTTACCTTGACACACGAGTTCATATACGTTCCATATTAGCCAAATATAGATTGAAATTGATCCACATATCCTACACCTCACTTACAAATTCAATTGATTACCTAAAATCGGGGTAAACAGTTTGGCGCCCACCGTGGGGCCTAGGATAATAGTGGTCTTTTAATCTTGGCTTCTATCTCTTACCCGTTAGATTAAAAAATCTTTTGTTCATCTCTGTGAAAACGGACCAAATGGCAAGCAGTGGACAATCTGGTCATGTCAACAACGAGATCGTTGCCGAAAACGAGAACAGTGGGCTAAGGGACTTGCCAGCAGATCCCATCGACCCAAATTCCGTTGATTCGAGGGAAGGCCTCAACCGGCAGAACACCGTGAACCAGGAGAATGCCACCCAGCCGGCCACTGATCCCTTAAATACTCACAATTCAATTACTTTACCCCGGGCACAAGGCCGGAAAGTATCGGATACCCCGGATGAGATTAACTTACGTTTAATTTTTGAAATGTTGCAGGAACAGAGAACCGCCATTGCCGAACAAGGAATCGCAATAGCCCAGCTGCAAAGCAAAGATGACAAAGCGGCCCCGGAGAGGTCGAAAGGCGTCGCCGCACCCAGAAGGGATGAAACACGGATAGTCGAAAGCAATGGGTCGGGAGCTGGTTCATCCACCGAAGTTCTGAGAATGCTCGAAACATTGGCAAAGTGGGTAGACTCAACTGGAAAAATGGTGGAAACATATAACTCTCGGGTGGATCAGATCCCGGGGGCTCCGCCTATTCTAAAAGGACCGGATTCGAAGAGGTATATCCAAAGGCCTTTTCCTCCAAGTGCGGCTCCGAAATTGATCCCGAAGAGGTTCAAAATGCCGGATATCCAGAAATATGACGGCACAACGGACCCACAGGAGCACGTGACTTCATACACCTGTGCCATAAAAGGCAATGACGTCGAAGAGGATGAAATTGAGTCCGTGTTGTTGAAAAAGTTCGGGGAAACCCTATCAAAGGGAGCTTTAACTTGGTACGACCATCTGCCCGAGCATTCAATCACTTCCTTCGAAATGCTAGCGGACGCGTTCATCAAGGCCCATGCCGGGGCTAAGAAGGTGCAGGCCCGGAAGGCGGATATCTTCCGCATAGCCCAGAGGGATGATGAATTACTACGAGAGTTCGTGAACCGTTTCCAAAGGGAACGGATGGAGCTCCCTCCGGTTCCGGAGGAATGGGCTGCACAGGCTTTTACCAAAGGGCTTAATCCTCGAAGCTCGACGGCCTCATTCAAGCTGAAAGAAAACTTGTTGGAATATGAAGCTGTGACTTGGGTTGACGTTCATAACAGGTATGAATCAAAGATTCGGGTAGAGGATGACCAGCTCGAGCTCCCCCCGGGACCCGTAAATATGAGCAAAAGCTCTAAGAGATCGAGGAAAAATTACGAGCCGGAGTCAAGACCATCGAGGGAAAGGTATTGGCCGTACTCTCATTCAGAAAAGCCAAGCTTCAGGTCGAAAAAATCGAGGGTTGGTCCCAGTCAATTCTCCGATCGGGGTGATAAACGGACCGAGCGCCCGTCGAACAGTCGAGGTCTATCATTTAGAAGTGATGCCGGGAGTTCGGCTACCAACAAAGACCTACCGAGGATATCGGAGTACAACTTCAGCATCAATACCTCGGATCTCGTCTCGGCCATAGGTCGTATCGCAGAAGCAAGATGGCCGAGACCATTGAGATCAGATCCCGGTCAACGGGACCCAAACGTGATGTGTGAGTACCACGGAACTCATGGGCACAGAACTGAAGACTGTCGCCAATTGAGGGAGGAAGTGGCTCGGTTGCTGAAAAATGGCCACCTTCGAGAATTCCTGAGTGAACGAGCTAAAAGCCACTACAAGGAAAAGGAGTCCCACAAACGGGCCGAACCGGTGGAACCTCAGCATGTAATCAACATGATAATCGGTGGTACAGACGCCCCTCGGGGGCCGGTGATGAAACGGACAAAGATCTCCGTTGTACGTGAGAAGCGGAGCCGAGATTACGTGCCCGAGGGTACCGTCTCCTTCAGCAATGAGGATGCAGAAGGCATCATTCAACCGCACAATGATGCTTTGGTAATTTCTGTTCTTATTTTTAAATCACAAGTCAAGCGTATTTTGATTGACCCAGGTAGCTCGGCCAACATCATCCGGTGGAGAGTGGTCGAACAACTGAGACTACTCGATCAGATTGTACCGGTGGCTCGAGTGCTCAGTGGGTTTAATATGGCGAGTGAAACCACGAAGGGGGAGATTTCTTTGCCGGTCAACATTGACGGCACCATTCAGCAGACGGTGTTCTATGTCATCGAAGGAGACATGAAGTATAATGCTTTGCTCGGTAGGCCGTGGATACATAGCATGAGGGCTGTCCCATCGACATTACATCAGCTGCTGAAATTCCCAACACCGGAGGGGGTAAAAACCATCCGAGGAGAACAGCCCGCTGCAAGGGAGATGTTCGCGGTTGAGGAAGCGCCACTCATTCCCAAAAAATCGGATCCAAAAGAGGATGAGTCAATCGGTGGCAAGGACTCTAAATAGCAACTAAAGTGTACGGGTTCGACAGCGGAGCAGCAGGGGTCGGACCCGGGGTATGAAGAGGATGATTTCGGTGTACCCAGATCATTCGTCTTGCCGGATGACTCGGATGCAACCAAGTCTACGGTGGAGGAGCTGGAGCAAGTCATCTTGTTCGAATATCTACCGGATAGAAAGGTATACCTGGGCACGGGGTTAACCTCGGAGCTCAGGAACAAGTTAATTAAGTTTCTTCAAGCTAATGCCGATTGTTTCGCATGGTCCCATATAGATATGACAGGTGTGCCACCGGAAGTAACAACTCACAAGCTCAGCCTTGACGGGAGATTTCCCCCGGTGAAGCAGAAGAGGAGGCCTATGGCAGAGCCAAAGCATGCCTTCGTAAAGGATGAGGTAACAAAGCTTTTGAAAATAGGCTCTATCCGGGAGGTAAAATACCCGGATTGGCTAGCTAACGTAGTGGTGGTGCCGAAAAAAGGTAATAAATTTAGAATGTGCGTTGATTATAAGGATTTAAACAAAGCATGCCTAAAGGATTCATTTTCGATGCCTCACATCGATAGAATGATCGATGCGACGGCCGGGCATGAGATGTTGAGTTTTCTCGACGCTTACTCCGGGTATAACCAAATCCGGATGCACCCGGAGGATCAAGAGAAAACATCCTTTATTACCCGGTACGGGACTTACTGTTACAATGTCATGCCCTTCGGATTAAAAAATGCCGGTGCAACTTACCAACGCCTAGTTAATGGGATGTTCGAAGAACAGATAGGGAAAACAATGGAAGTTTATATTGATGACATGGTAGTCAAGTCCTTGGAAACAGAGGACCATTTAAAACATTTGCAGGAAACCTTCGATGTACTCCGTAAATACAACATGAAGCTTAACCCGGAGAAATGTGCCTTCGGTGTCCGGTCGGGCAAGTTCTTGGGTTTCATGGTGTCCAACCGGGGAATTGAGATTAACCCGGACAAGATCAAAGCCATCGAGGATATTGAGGTGGTAAATAACGTCAAAGGAGTGCAAAGGCTCACCGGAAGGATAGCAGCACTGAGTCGGTTCATATCGAGGTCTTCGGATAAAAGTCACCATTTCTTCTCCTTATTAAGGAAGAAGAATGACTTCGTTTGGACACCGGAATGCCAAAGAGCATTGCAAGAATTGAAAAGGTACTTGTCCAGCCCGCCTCTACTGCACACACCGAAAGCGGACGAATAGTTGTTTCTCTACCTTGCCGTATCCGAGGTAGCGGTAAGTGGTGTTTTGGTCCGAGAAGAATCAGGTACGCAATTCCCTATATATTATGTGAGTAGAACTTTAGGGGATGCGGAGACCCGTTATCCCCACCTTGAAAAGTTGGCATTGGCATTGGTAAGTGCTTCTAGAAAGCTCAAACCTTACTTTCAATGCCATCCGATATGTGTAGTGACTACTTACCCTCTAAAGAACATCATGCATAAATCGGAATTGTCGGGTAGACTAACCAAATGGGCCGTAGAGATTAGCGGATATGATATCGAATATAAACCCCAAACGACCATTAAGTCCCAAATCTTGGCCGATTTTGTGGCAGATTTTACCCCGGCTATGGTCCCCGAGGTTGAGAAAGAACTTCTGCTAACCTCGGGAAAGGCTTCGGGTATTTGGTCGTTACACACGGACGGGGCCTCGAACCTCAAAGGTTCCGGGCTAGGAATCGTCCTTAAAACTCCCGCCGGGGATGCCATTCGACAGTCGATTAGAACTATTAAGTTGACTAACAATGAAGCCGAGTATGAGGCTATGATTGCAGGTTTGGAATTAGCTCGGAGTATGGGGGCCGAAATAATCGAAGCAAAATGCGACTCTCTCTTGGTCGTTAACCAAGTGAATGGCGTCTTCGAGGTCAAGGATGAACGAATGCAAAAGTATCTGGAGAAAATCCAAGTGATACTACACCGGTTTAAAGAGTGGACCGTGCAGCATGTACCCCGGGAGCAGAACAGCGAGGCCGACGCATTGGCCAATTTGGGCTCTTCAGTCGAAGGGGAAGAAATCAACCCCGGCACTATGGTGCACTTGATGAATTCGGCGATAGAAAACGGGTATGCTGAAATAAACACGATGGGTCTAACTTGGGATTGGCGCAACAAATACATCGACTACTTGCAAGATGGAAAGCTCCCAAGTGACCCAAAAAACGGTCACTAAGGACAAAAGCAGCACGGTTCTCCTTAGTGGACGGCCAATTGTATCGACGGTCTTTCTTCGGGCCCTTGGCCAAGTGTTTGGGTCCCGGAGAAACCGAGTATGTGATGAGAGAAGTCCACGAGGGGACCTGCGAAAATCACTCCGGTGCAGAAGCCTTAGTCCGAAAAATTATCAGAGCCGGTTATTATTGGAACCGGATGGAGGAGGATTCAAAGAATTTTGTCCGAAAATGTGATGGGTGTTAGAGACATGCCCCAATGATTCACCAACCCGGGGAGTTGCTACACTCGGTGGTGTCACCTTGGCCCTTCATGAAGTGGGGAATGGACATTGTTGGTCCACTGCCATGGGCACCAGGTAAGGCCCGTTTTATTTTGTTAATGACTGACTATTTCTCCAAATGGGTTGAAGCGTAGGCCTTCGAAAAGATTAGAGAAAAGGAGGTTATTGACTTCATATGGGACCACATTATTTGTCGTTTCGGCATCCCGGCCGAGATAACTTGTGATAACGGTCCTCAGTTCATTGGCGGCAAAGTCAATGATTTCCTCGAGGGGTTGAAGATCAAGAAAATTGTATCAACTCCGTATCACCCAAGTGCAAACGGACAGGCAGAATCCACGAATAAAACAATAATTCAAAATCTAAGGAAAAGACTTGAAACATCGAAGCATCACTGGAGGGAGGTGCTGCCGGAGGTATTGTGGGCTTACAGAACCACATCAAAATCAAGCACGGGAGAAACACCTTTCTCGTTGGTCTACGGGGCCGAAGCCCTCATCCCCGTAGAAGTTGGTGAACCGAGTCTCCGATTCAGATACGCCACCGGTGGGTCAAACGAGGAGGCCATGGCCATAAAACTCGACCTCACGGATGAACTTCGCGAAAACGCGTTAGTCCGAATTGCAGCCCAGAAGCAGAGAATGGAAAGGTACTACAACCGGAGGGCCAATTTTTGACATTTCCAAGTTGGGGACTTGGTGCTTCGGAAAGTTACTTTGAACACCAAAAATCCCAACGACGGAAAGTTGGGGCCAAACTGGGAAGGGCCGTATAAGATAACAGGAATAACGGGTAAAGGGTCGTATCAGCTGGAGGCCATGGACGGACAACGGTTGCATAACAACTGGAATGTGGCTCATTTGAAGAAATACTACTGCTAAGGTACGGACGCCTACCCTCGTGTTTGTTTTTTGTTAACCTTTCTTTTTGCAGGAAGTCGAGTACCGGATGAAGTTAGGTGTTAGGTCTGAAAACACGTGTTGCACTCTTTTCCTTAGTACGGTTTTGTCCCAAAATGGGTTTTCCGATAAGGTTTTTAATGAGGCAACAAGTACAACGTGTTACTTGATAGAAACGAGGACAAGTGTCTAGAAACTCGGGGGTATACCCTACGAGTGGGGACTTGATAGTGCTTACCCGACCATGCAGCTCGGATAAACACTAGGGGACTACTATACCCACATCGAGGCTTACCCCGGTGAATAAAAAATGAAGCAGCTCAACAAAGCAGGAGAACGCCGTTGGGCATTACCCCGGGGAAGTCCTCGTCCAGAACCGGACCTTCTGTATTAGGTTTTGATGTAAGGACCAAACGATCAGAACGAATCGTGTCCATTTAGTATTTGCTACGGCAAAAACAGAAGGAAACGGACAAAGTCTTCATATCATGTACGTGCAAATATTTGCAATATAAAGATTATTGAAAATTCAGATTATTGCATTTCGGATATGTCTTCTTGTTAAACACCCTACCCTCGGTGATTACCGCCGAAATTCGGCATCATTTTATCCAAATACCGTACACCGGGGACTATAGTCGAAATTCGACAAAGGCAACAAGGTCGCACTGAACCAAGCCAAAATCTTTAAACACCCCCGAATGGGGACTGCTATATCAAAATTTGCTAAGGCTGGGATTCAGGTGTCCGAACCTAATCCACGATAAGTGAACTGTCGAAAAATATCGGCCCTAAAATGCCTAATGTGATTCGGAGACGTCTGAATTCACAGAGCATAAATAAGTCCCACGGGCAAACCACTCGATCAAATCCCCGGACAAAATATACCGGACGAAGAGGAAAGCCAATATCGAGGCATAATCCGAAAAAATGACTCCGAGCCTTTGTTTGCTACTTAACAGGATTGATGATTCGGGCAAAAGTCATAATAAACATTCAGATTAAAGAATAAAGAGAATCGGCAAGAAAAATGCACATTCCATATATGTAAGGTTTTTTACACCTGAAATTCCTACGAAGTTAAAAAACAAAAAACAAGCCAAAAAGGCAAAGGCAAAATAAAGGCTAAGTGCAGGCCCTGATCTATCCGGTGCAGCTGGAACCGGAATGCTCGGATACTGTCCGCTCGGAATCCTCGGAATCGGTATCGAGGGCTCTCTTGGCTTCTTCCTCGGTCTTTTTGGCTTCAAGTATCAGGGCCGGGAGGTCCCCAAAACCTTGTTCGGCTTGCTCAAGGGTGGCCCTCCGGGACTTCCACCGTTCATACTCCACCGCAATCGTGGTATGAGCCTCGGCAGCCTCCACATTCTTAAGGGCTTCTGCCAAATCGGCCTCAGCCTGGGCCAGTTTGGCCACTAATTCATCTCTCTCTTCATCGAGGATTCTTTGGACTTGAGTAGCCGACTCGAGCTCGGCCTTGAGAATGTCATTGGCCTCGGCCGTCTCCTCGAATTTGGTTTTGAGCTCGTCGCATATCCGGGCCCTATCCTCGGCTTTCCGCTCGAATACCCTCAACTTGTTCTTATACTCCGCATTCTCGGATTCAAGCAGCTTATGCCTCTCGACCATGTTCACGGCATCAGTCTTGACCGAGTCAAGCTCCCTCCGAAGTTGAGAGATAGTGGCTTCGAGTTCACCGAGCCTCGAAGAAAAACGAGCGTTATCTTGGCTAAGGCCGACCTTGTCTGCTTCCAGGAGCCGGTTCTTTTCAACCATTCCGGCCAACTCATCCTTCAACCGAAGATTTTTGGCCTTCGCTGCTTCGAGCTCGGGTTGAAGGTTGGAAAGGGCAGCTGCTCGGTTCAATTGATCCTCCTTCACTTGCAAAAGGTGCTGGAATTTCTCCGTTTCCCGACCCTGGGCATCCAGCTGGCCCTTAAGGTCGTCAACCTCTTGCTGAGCACGGATGAAGGCCTCGTTGACGAGCACCACACTCTGTAAAAGAAACGAGAAGTTAAACTTGGATAAACAAGAAGCTAAAATTCATGTTGAATTATGGAAGGATCGGCTGATAAGCTTACTCGGTTGCCTGCGTGCATGCCCTCGTTAATAAGACTCTGCCAGGGGACTCCGGTCATCTTCCGCTTGTCCGAGTCCGAGATGAGGGGCCTCAGATAGCTTGCAATTCCCACGGGACGAGACAAGAAACTACAATCCTCGGGGACAGTAATCGTGGCCGACCTTGTCCTCCTCGGTTCCACGCTCGGGGCCGGAAAGATGCGTACAAGGCTTTCCCTTGAACCAGTCTCGGTGGACCGGTTAGCTGCCCTCGTGACTCGTGGGATAGGGAGATGTCCGAAGCCGACTGCTTCTCCGATTGCAGGTGGGGTATTCGAGAACATGTCATCGAGGTTATCTAACCTCGGTGCAGGAGAAGTTGGAGCGGCCCCAGCGGGCTCGGTAGAGGCAGGTACCTCGGATGTTGCAGCTGGGTCATCACCGGGCAGTGGACCGGCATCCATTGGAGCCTCGGTCTCATGGACCGGCTCAGCTCTTTGTTCGGCCTCAGCAGTCGATGCGAATCCGGATCTTCTAGTCCTTTGCAAGGGGGTCTCCTCAGATGAAGCATCACCTGAAATGTCAACATATTCAATTGACCTTAGAGGAGTCGGGTAAAGAACTTCTTCCCCACCTGTGTGCAAAGCCGGAGCTGACGGTCCTTCCCCGGCTGAAGGAAATGACGGAGTGGTGGTTTCCTCCTCCGGAACTGAAGCGACGGAGGGTGTCACACCGACCCTCCGAACAAGGAAATCGGGCTCTGTTTCGTCCCTTAGAGTCCGAACGACGCTTCTTGCCCTCTTCTTCGATTTCTGCCCTTTGTCCGAGGGCTTTCTCCGCCTTTTATTGGCAGCAGCAATAATACGGGATGTCCCCGCTGAATCAAATTCAGGTACTGGCACAGCTGGTTCGGCTACTGGCTCCGGTCTTGGCTCCACCGAGCCCCTGGGTAAACCTGAATACCGAAGAGGTTATTAAAAAAAAAAAAAGGGTTAGAAGAGACGATATATTCTAGCTCAAGCAGAGTATTACCGTGGTTTTGAGCAACCCATCGGCCACGTGACAGGTTCCCCCACGTCCGTGCTTCATGGGTGTGTTGGCTGAGGAGTGCCCCAACCCATTCATTCATGTTCCGGATGGCCGGAGGTATCCATGCTACGGCTGATATAAAGAAAGCGGAGAAGAAATCGTATTAATTCAAGGGAGCAAGTGTTTGACAAAGCATCAAAGGATAGTTAAAGGAAGAACTGAGAAACTTACGATTATCGTTCCACCTCTCCGGGAAGGGCATATAGTCGGCCGGAATAATGTCCGCGGTCCTCACTCGGACGTAGCGTTCTAACCAACCTCGGTCTCTGTCTTCGTCCATCTTCGAAAAGATCGGGTTTCGGCCTCGCTTGGCGAGCTTTATCACACCCCCTCGGAACAACCTCGGGGAATACAAACGGATGAAGTGTGTCATCGTAAATTCCCTATTTATGTTGTTGGCCAACATCCGGAGGCAGGCCACGGTCCTCCAGATTATCGGACCAATTTGGGCCAAGGTCACGTTGTATGTCCGACACATATCCAAAATAACCGGGTCAATTGGGGGGTTGAGCTTGAGTGTGAAGGGATAGGTGTAAACATACAAGAAGCCTTCCCTATGATCGGTGATGGACTCGTCAGGACCGGGGGCGAACACTTGCACCGGACGGTTATCCCATCCGCAATCAGCCCGGACCTGGTCAAGTTTATCCTCGGTAATGGACGAAGGATATCGCCTTACATCGAACCCTCTATCCGCAACCGGAGAAGGCTTCTCGACTTCAAATTCTTTGTTGTAGTTGGGTTTGGACGGTACTATGTCCAAAGCAGTGGGCTCAACGACGGTTTTTCCCTTGGGTTGTGAAGTTGGCTCGGCTCCTTGAGAAGAAACCGAGGGAACATCCTGGGAGGTGGTTTCGGTGTTGGCAGACATTCGGAAGATTTGGAAAAGGGGATTGGTGAATTCGATAATGGAAAAGGAGATTTAGTGAATTCGATAAGGGAGAAGGAACAAGTTAAAAAATAAGAAAGAGTGAAGAAGCAGTTGAAAGAAAAATTCAAAATGGCAAAGTGAGAGAAGAAACAAAGCAGCACTTTCAATCGAAAAACAGCAGATGAAAGGTTGACAAAGTTGGTTTTCTTACAATCAATATAAGCAACAAGTTGGGGGATGAGAACGGTTGAAACCAGCAAAAAATATGAGATGAAAGTGATCAGAAGAGAAGAAGTAAGAAAGTGAAGAAGTAAAATGGTGAAATGAAGGGGTGCATGGCCTTATATAGGCGTGGTAACTATAGTAGTTGCAGAGGTTGGCTAACCGGGGGGTGCCACGTGTCCCACAATTAATGAGACGTGATTTGAAATGACGTGCGTTACGACGGTTACCGAAGTTGGCCGTTCGGGATGAGACACGTGGCTGATGGCAGAGGGACGTGACATAACTGTTCCCGCCAAAATGAAAAGATAAGAACGAGCTTATGAAATCGCCGGTTTGGTGACTCATCCACTTCCCGTTACTCCGGTAAAACTACGGTCCGGGAAGTATGGGGACTATCTGTATACGGTAAAAACCGGTGAGACCGGGGACCGGGGATAAGAAGAGACAAGCATGAGTACCGAGTCTTTCCTTCGGACTAGTGGAATTGCACCAGCTGCGGCTGATCCGAGAAAAGTGAAGCAAATCTGTTTGGTCCGGTATCTCCGGACCAAACTCCGCATCACAGCCAGTCCGGTTTCTCCATGACCGAGTTGATCGTGGCCGTTAGTCCGGTTAATCAGTTACAAAATTGCCACGCGTCAAGACCGTTCTGTCACATTGTACCGACAACCGTACGGGTGTCAGACCGTACAGCCCAACCTTATCCTTTTAGGGTTTTTTTTATTCTAAAAGGGCTTTATGTTGTATGCAAGGCTCATAAGGCAAAACTGTAAACTTTTAAGGGTTGACTTCTTGAGATCTAGAATATTGTAGTAGCAAAAAATACATTAAAGCATTATCTTTCTTTCTCTTTAGTCCGAATCTGTGGAGTTGTGATCTATTATTATTCGATATCATATTAGCTTTAATCATCAACGTTTACATCTTAACTCAAGTTGTTGATACATATATTCATATACACATTCTTACCTTGAACACGAGTTCATATACGTTCCATATTAGCCAAATATAGATTGAAATTGATCCACATATCCTACACCTCACTTACAAATTCAATTGATTACCTAAAATCGGGGTAAACAGAGTGATCGTGTAAAATTATTATTATTCCCTCTTTAACAAAAAAGTGCTCTACTTTTTTTTGTTTGAATAAATGGTGATTGAAGAGGACCGACCAGATTCTTCTGACGGAAACAATAGTTAGTCGTGTGATAGATAGATACTACTTCATTAAATGTTATAAAGCAGATACAGCTAAAAAAAGAAGAAGATGGCGACATTGTGGACTCGCATGTTTTGGATATGAAATTCAGTAGAGATTTTTCACTTCCCATCAAACATCAAACATCAAACATCATTCATCATTCTTCCGTTCATTTTTACTATACCGGTATATATGCTAAAATTAGATTTTATTTATTTACTTCCTCCGTTCATTTTTACTTACCTAGTATCTTTAAAATAAATTTTTTACTTTTACTTGTCACGTTTAGCATATTAAAAAAAGATAATTTGTATTTTTTTTTATTCATAGCATTAATTACTCATTTCAAATCATTTTTCAAGTCCAATAAAACTATGCATCAATTAATATGGGTGTATGATAAATTATACACGTAATTTATTATTTCTTAAGGGGCGTGCAAAGTCCATAGTGGACAAGTAAAAGTAAACGGGGAGTATTTATCCATTATACTCCCTTTATTTCAATTTATATGAAGATTGACCAGTTTGGGGAGTCAAACAATTTTTTATTTGACTAAATTTTAAACATAGATACTTCGAGTATTTTATAATAATATTTACAAATTCGGAAACTATATTGTTACACCTCGTGAATTTTCGCGTCGTCGTAAGCAAACGTTCAGAGAGGCTATGATACCCTTATAAGGTCAAGAAAGACTTTTAATAAGTGTTAGACAAGTATTTAAAAGTTTCGGGATCAAGCGAATCGAAGAAATTAGGGTCGTTGAAAATTTGAAAAAACTTGGCAGAATTTTGGACAAAAATTTCGGTCCAACTTGAGAGGGCATATCTCCTATAATATGAGGAGTTACGGAATCCATACCCTATGTAAATTGAAGTTCAGCAAGTCTTCTTTCCAATTCAATTGTCAGATCGCATTTATGTGAAGTACGGAGAAAAGTACGGCCTGTACAATAAAGTATGTCCCGCACTTTTTGGGCGTACTTTGCCAAAAAATCCAGAAAGTTGGAAATTTTTTTACCTCGGATGAACAGTAATCCGTACTTCAGAGTACGGGATGAACAGTGCCCGTACTTTCCCCAAAATTTCCAGAAAATTGAGGTCGGTGGAAAATTGTTCCTAAGCCTATAATTAGTCATTTCCCACGAATTGGGCCTTATTTTTCACCTACAATAAAACCCTAAAGCCTCTCTAAGCTTTCATTAACTCACCATATCAACACAAATCTAAGAGAAATCAAAGATTAAACACCAGGAATCAAGAGAATCAAGTGTGTGAATGCTCACTAGGGTTGATGGAAGCAGTGGCGGATCCAGGATTACAAAGCAATGGGTGCTCGATGTATTTAGAGCAGATGGCGTATTATAGCATATAATTATTGGGTTTAACTGAATCCAAAATTTTCGTCACAAAGTATAGCAGTAAAAAATCACTACAATTTCGAAAAATATATATTTTGAACCATCAAATTCAAAGCTTATATCCGACTCTACAACTTACCAAGTATAAATTTCAAAAACTCACTAAAATTTCAAAAAATATAAATTTCAAGGTGACGTTAAATCTATTTTTATGTAAACTATAATAACATTATTATCATTCTTATCAGAAGTCATCATTCAGTACACAATTATTCGCATTGTTTTCCTATTTTGAGAAAAAATAATTAATCGTATCATTGCTTATACCAATTTTATTTGCAAAAAGATCATTCAATACAAAATTGGTACTATCTTGAGCATAACTTGTATAAATTGATTTATCCACAAAAGTAATTGCCAATTTTTTTTTTACAGAAAAAGTGTTAAACTGTAGTAATTCATAAGAGAAACAAAAAGGAAAGGGAACATCAATAGTCATAAGATCCTAACACAGTAGATTCCAATGTTAGGCATGAAAAAGAAAGTTAAAAAAGAAAGTAAAAAAGAAATCAAATATAAAGAGGAATGGGAAGGGGAAACATGAAAAAGGAAGGGAAGGGGAAACATGAAAAAGGTACGGAAATGCTACGGGATTCGATCTTGCATCACTAGGGCTGAACACACTTATCAACTGTCCTTCCAACCAAAGCACCCAGCGCCTCTTGTGTCTATGGGTGCTTCACTCTTTATTTAAAGGTTTCTATCAATTTTCAGTATATATTAATGGATTCCGCATCGGAAGTAATGGGTGCTCGAGCATTCACACGGGCCTACGTGGGTCCGCCCCTAGATGGAAGCCAGGAATTCTCTTGGAATTGAAGTTGGGTTTTTTTTTCCTCAAGTAAAGTGTTTTCATCCAAAGTCGATTCCTACATCACCAAAGGTGAGTTTTGTATTCATTTCATGTTATTAAGAGTATTGAGTGGTTGAATGACTTGGATTGGGGAAGAAAGTAGAATATGAGGCTCAAATGTGGAAATAGTGATATTCTTGAATAGTAATTTGACTTGAATCATAATTCTTGATATGCCATGAGTATAATCATGTGGTGAATGATACTAATGATGTTGAGGAAGTATTATATGAAAATGGATATGGTGTTGCATTGCAGTTATGGTTAAGGATGACTTTGAAAGGGAATTTTAAGAGTTGAATAATTTTTAACTTGAAGAAGTTTATTGATTATGATATTATGGGTGTTGCTATCGATATTTAGGAGTCGTTTATCATATGGAAGAAGTTGTTGGAACAAAGGAAATGCTGCCCAATTTTCGTTAGCTCTTAGTCATTTTAGTTTAGACTCAAGTATGCTTCCAATTATCTAATTTTAGTACGAATTCTCTTGAATGTAGAATCGTGAGCTTGGAGGGGAAGCGTTTAGTCGATAAAGTTAAAGAGACATAAAGGTATGTGAGGCTAGTCCCTTTCTTTCAAAGGCATAACTACTATACTATGATTCCTTTATATTTCCATGACTTTCTCATATCCCAAAGTTGAAGGCTAAAGATTTCTAAGAGCTTCCTATGAGAAAGAGATGAGATATGTTCTATGATAATGACGATGATTATGATAATTTTATTCATGGAGATTCTAAAGCTTATGAAATGATGCTATAATGAGACTAATGATCCTATTGCATGATTTTCTTGATATTACTCATTGTTGATAGTCTCATCTCATAATACTAGTTCCTTCAAGGTGAGACATGGCGATCATGATTGTACCATAACATAATCGGAGGTTACCGACCTTACATCCCTCCGATAGAGTTGTAGCTTTTAATTGGGCTCTCATGCATGCTTATTTTTATGTATGATTACACCGGGCCTAGTTGGCCGGGCAGACACCACTTCGGTGGGCGGCTTATGGATGATGATAGTTACACCGTGCCTAGTTGGCCGGGCAGTCACCACTAGTGGGCGGCGTGAGATGATTACCCCGGACGCGGGAGGCCCGGACGCGGGCTAGTGATGATATTATGTTATGTATGTATGAAAAATGTTTTCTTAAAAGGCTAAGCATGCATGGTATTCGCCTTAAGAGGCAGTTTGATATACAGGTTATCTCTTTCCCTCATGTTTCCTTATTGCTTTACTACATTATTGTTCATGCCTTACATACTCAGTACATTGTTCGTACTGACGTCCTTCCTTTTATGGACGCTGCGTTCATGCCCGCAGGTAGACAGGGAGACGGACCGGATACCTAGGAGCTCTATCAGCAGTCTTATAGGAGCACTCCACTTCTCCGGAGTTGCCGCCTGTTTTATATTTTTTTTGTATACATATTTGGGGCATGGCGGGGTCCTGTCCGTCCTTATGATTCCAGTATTCTAGTAGAGGCTCGTAGATACTTATGTGTGGGTAATAGATGTTATGTGACCTCCTTAGTGTACGTCTTGTACATCATTTTTGTAGCCTTATGGGCCTATGTTTATATATATGTTTTCGGGAGGTATTTAGTGATCATTCATAGTAAGTCTTGATTTGAGAAATTATATATATATGTGTTCAGGGGTATGATAGTTAGTATGATGAGTGGTGCTCGGTAGCCAGCTCCGGGTACCCGTCAGGGCCCACTAGTTGGGTCGTGACATATATACCCCCTCCGTCCCATAGTAAGTGTCACCTTAGCCAAATTTTTTTGTCTCATAATAAGTGTCACCTTATGATACCAATGCATATATTGACTAATTTTTCCATCTTCGCCCTTGGGCAAAAAATGACAAGTATCTTTATTCAAGGCCAAAAGTCGGATTCATAATGTCAAATTTTGGGTTTCACGTGAAAATGAAAGTTTTGGCCTATGGAAGATAGAATTAGTAAGGGGCAAAAGAAGTACTGTAAATGATGATGGTTGGATTCCCAATGTCAAAAGATGAACTACTTATGCATGCTCTAATCATCAAGAGGAAAAAATAATTTTTTTACATAAGGGTAATTCGGTAAACTTCACACTTCATCATTAGTTTCTTAATATGCGTGTTTTAGGCTAAGATGACACTTATTATGGGATGGAGGAAGTAAAAAGTACTATAAGTCTACATAATTAATAATTCACATATATGAAAAGAGTTGAAGAAAATCGTAATCCAAGAAAGGGTTGTTGACTCCCTAAACTAGTCAACTTTCATATAAATTGGGACGGTGGGAGTAACATATTAAGAGAAAAACAATTTCTTTTTCCTGTTTTATTCTTAGCACTAATTTCTCATTTTCAAGTTCATTAAAATTATTCATCAATTGAAATGGAAATCATGGTAAATTATGCATTTTATTGATTATATTTTTAAAGTGTACAAAGTCCATTATGATGGTAAATTATGCATTTTATTGATTATATTTTTAAAGTGTACAAAGTCCATTATGATCAAGTATATTTTTAAAGTGTACAAAGTTCATTATGAACAAGTAAAAGTAAATGGAGGAAGTAATATTTAAAGTTGTTCAGGGACTAGTATGCAGGTGTTGTAATGTAGAACAGTAGAAGAATTACTCCCTCCGTTCTAAAAAGATTGTCCACTTGGCATGAAGTTTAAGAAATAAAGGAAGACTTTTGAAATTTGTGGTCCAAAAACTAATTTTAGATATTTGTGTGGCTGTAAAGCATCTCATAAAGTTAAATTGTTTTTAAATTTAAAAAGATATCAATCTTTTTGGGACAAACTAATAAGGAAAGTAGGACAATCTTTTTGGGTTATTGAATGTTTGAATAAAAAGGATTATACTTATAATTTTAAAAATAAGCTTTTATTCTTTTAAAAATGTGAATATGGGGAAGAATCTTTAATTATTTAGTTCGCGAAACAAAGCCTTGTTCACTAATGAAGCATGCCGGGACTTGCAATAAAACTTATTTCTTTCAAGCAGAATACATTGTCATTCGTTAATATTATTCACCCCATTCAATTTCTTTTTTTTCTTATCTCAGTGCTTCTGGATTTTCTTTCAAACACGAAACACCGTTAATAGCCATAATTGAGTGACTTTTGAGTTATAAAACAAAGTTGAGTGACTTTCTAAGAGAGCTACCCTTAATTGAGTGACCATCTGAGATATTATCTCTTTAAACTATCATGTATTGTGAACTTTATACCTAAACTCAGTAGCGGAGCAAGGATTTTAACTAAAGGGGTTCAAAAATATAAAGAAGTAGACAAACAAAGAAGCTAAGGGGGTTCAAAATCTACTATGTATACATAAAAAATAATTTTCACCTTGTATATACAGTGTAATTTTTCGCCGAAGGGAGGGTTCATGCCCTTACTGGCTCCGCCCCTACCTAAACTATTGGGTTTTCATAGAGCCCCCTTAACTACCATAAACTCATATTAAAACTAGTTAATTTACCCCGCAAATATATAAAACATTTCGTAGTACAAAAATAAACAAATATGTATTGTATGATATACATACCACGAAAATCAAAACCCAATTGTATAACAAAATACATATGAAAAACTTAAATAAAAAAACAAATCCAAATTAAAGCATCACAAAGTTTATAGCTTTATAGCAACAGAGTAATCAAGGAGCAATCCTCTTCATAATACATATAGGTAATATATATTGATAATTAATACTCCTTTAATTATCATAAAACTAATATTTATTGAAGACAACCTTTGGTCATATGTAACTCCTCTCATATTTTTATTTAAATATGCTCATTAATAATATTAATTAGATTAAAACAAAAAAAAAAAGTAAATATTTATTGAAGACCTTTGGTCTTATGTAACTCGTCTCACCTTTCATTATTAATAATATTTATTAGAAATGTATTAGATTAGATAGTAGTAAACGTATGAACTTTAACAAATTGCATTCCATTAAATAAAAAGAAAATATGAAATGATAAGGGTAGAAATTAAAAATAGGAAAAAAAAGAAAAAAGAAAAAAAGAAGAAGAGAGAATGAAGTGACGTCGCAATTTATGGTTTCTCTTTGCTGTCTTTTTCTTCCCCTAATTCTTTGCAAAATATCCTTTGCATCTTCTATTCAAAACACTCATCTATAATTTGAAAAACATAATTAACTCATCAAAATAAAAAATAAAAAAACTTCTAAGTACCAGAGAAGCAAAAGGTTCAAAAAAGGAGAACGAGAAAACTTATTTTTATGTGCACTTATAGTAACATCGAAAATGTTCGTTCTTGATCGTTTGCTTTTATGAACATTGCAAGAGCAATATATATACTTTGATTACTTTTTTCTCAGTCCATAAATAAGTTGGGTAGCTAATGAACTCAAAGTTTTTTTTTTTTTTTTTTTTTTCCACTGGTCTTTGATTCCCCTTTATTTCAACTTCCAAGTACTCCAACTGCAGGTTAATTAATAGGTTATCATGTAAGTTAATTACAAATACAAATAAACAAAAATTGGCTGATTGAACCCGAAAAAATACTGGAAAGAAAGAAAGTTTTTACCCGAGGAACAATGAAGAAGTTCTTTCATCTGAATCTATACAAAACCCTTGAATTTATTGGACTATGTTATACATCAGTTAAAAGACACTGCAGAATCATAGATTTTAGAAAAAAACAGAAAAAATATTTTGGTACAAAATTTACCTTCTCACAAATTAAGCAGCATACTGGAATGATCTGCATCCCTTCTAATATTAATTATTCTTAAAATTCAAAATAAGTAATGAAATAAAGGAGACAAATAAAAGACCTACAACTTACTTGGATCAAATAAATAAAAGAAAGTAAAAAGTCATTGCTTTCCATACACTAACAGCAAGCATTTTTACTCATATTGTGGTTGGTTTCGAAGAAAAGAAAATCCAGAACTCATCATGCTTCTAATTCTTTGTAGTGTCAAGTATCTTGGAGGGATAAAGGGATCCTGTTACCAGAAAAATGAGAAGAAAAAAAGAGCAAAAAAATTCATGAAAGGGAGTGGCACGTAGGAAGAGTATATTAAGGTGGAAGGGTATATTAAGGTGTTATTAGGAGAATTAGAGGAGATAGTTATTCATTTTTCAGTTTTTCAACATTGCACATTTATGTATCATAAAGATTTGGTTACTGCTCCGCAACGTGGGCTTGACTCAATTAGGCGGTTACTGGGCTTTATTGCCAAGGAACATTTCTTTTGTTAATACTTAATACATATAATTAGTAGGTTATTATATAGAGAAATGAAGGAAAAAAAACAAAAAAATGAGAAAAAAGATAAATAGAAATGCTGGCCATAGAGAAGTGTCACATCACCTTATATATGCCTAGTTTTATATTATATATAGATACTCTTGGAGGAATGTGACATGCTTCGTAAACATCACGCTCCAAAAGCTCCTCTAAAAAGTTCCAAGTAGTAGTACACGTGGAAAAAGAATTTGAGTGACAGGTCTCCCCTAAACTATCACTATTTTACAAATTTCATACCTAAACTATTGGATCCACAAATCAGGTTAGTGGCCATGGTACAAATGTGTTATCTCAAGCTTGCTCAACTAATGAATTGGATATTACTAAGCATAGTGCAAATTAGGAAATTCAAGTGTCACGACCCGCCTAGTGGGCCATGACGGGCACCCGTCGACTATCGAGCACCACATATCATACTACTCTTTGTCTTGATCTGCGCACACATTTATTCCATAAAACATGTACTCATACATACATAGGCCTTTGCGGCAACAAAAGAATAATATACAGAGTATACGTCGAGGGGCACATGACAGCTGCTACCCACATACAAGTATCTACGAGCCTCTAACTGGAATACTGGAATCATAAGGATGGGACAAGACCCCGCTGTGCCCGAGTATGTACATAAAAGAATATATCAGAGACGGCACCTCCGGTCTATGGAAGTGCTCCTGCACAAGCTGGTTTGGCTCCTAGGAAGCTGGGTCGTCTCCCTGTCTACCTGTGGGCATGAGCACATCATCCAAAAGAAAAGGATCTCAGTACGGAAAATGTACTGAGTATGTAAGGCATGTATCGTAAAATAACAAGGGAACGAGAAAATAAAATTAAGATAAGAGGATAACAAGGCGAGTCATGCATGCATACTCGTAAAATATCATCATATCATGTATTCTTTGCGGAACGTGCGGCCGATCCATATATCATCATACATCAATATATTTTGCCGCGAACGAACGGCCCGATCCGTTCCTATATAGCCCGCGTCCGGCGACCCGCGTCCGGCAACCGCGCGAAACCCGCGTCGGATGATATCATAATATGCCGGTCGATCGGTGGCTATGCGTCTATAGCGCCTCACCTTTCCCCATATCCCCTATATACATATACATATCCTATATACATATACATATCATATATACGTATACATATCATATATACATATAATATAAGTAGCATGCATGAGAGCCCAAATAACAGTGCACTCTCTCGGAGTGACGTAAGGTCGTAAACCTCCGAGTACATTATGGCATCATTATCAATGTTAGGTCTCACCTTGAATGATCCATGACATGAACTGGGGCCATATGTTTTATAGCTCACTCAGTCACGTCATGAAATCATTTAGAAACTTAGGCTCGAAAATCTCTAGGATAGGAGTCATCGTAAGATTCTTTAGAGACTATAAACTTCTGACATTTCTAGGAGTAAGAAGATTATGGACAAAACATAGGAATCATGCCTTGAAAGAAAAAGGGGATAGCCTTACATACCTTTGTCATTTAATTCTATCGCTTGCTCGTTTTCCCTTAACGCACATGTTTTACCTTCAAAAGGATTTATATCAACATTAGCTAAGTAATTATAAGAACGTGCTTACTAAAGCTAGGGAAAATTGGGCAGCATTTCGTTTGTTTATACAACTTCCTCCACACTCTAAATCAACTCCCAACGTGCATAACAACAATCACAATATTATGAACAACAATCGTCATTCGTCTATAGTATTCACATTTCATGATTTCCCCTCAATTCTCCAAAATCATGATCATAGTTCACTATCATGTTTCTACGCATATACTCCTCATTCCATGTTCTACATACCATTTATAATCTATTTACAATCATAACATATCCATCCCCATGGTTCATTCCAACTACTTCTCAACAAGAGCACTATCCTTGCATTTATGACCCACTTTCTATATTCTACTATAATCCAAGTGTTTCAGCATTTCAATACTTCAAACAACATGAAAAGATCATGAAACTTACCTTATACAATAGTAGAATAAGCCTTGAGTGGAATACCCTTTTTACACCCAAAGCCCTAGTTCACTTTCTCTTGGAATTCCTTGACTTGGATGACTCTAATGTGCTTCACAATCTTGATTCTTGTTGGTTTGATGAAGTTGATCATCAATTTTCCTTAAATTCTTGTGGAAAAAGTGTATGGAATATTCTAGGGGTCTTGAGAGGGATGAAGAAGTGTGTGGAATGAAATAAATGAAGTGGGAACATCATTATATAATCAGAACTTACTCAGCTCGTCGGGACTTCCACGGACACTTTCACGGTCCGTGGAACATCATGTTGTCCGTGGAACTGGTCGTGGTTCACCACCAGCCAGCCACCAACTCTGCTGGGAGTTTCACGGACCCTTCCACGGTTCGTACAAAGTTTCACGGTCCGTGGAAGTGGCCGTGCAACTCACAGTTTTCCCGAAGTCGTCTTCCGTCGTTTCGTTTAATCTCCAATCCTTTGGAACCTTCTTAACACTTGTTTAACACTTCATCATCAATCTAAGGGATGTTATAACTATTTCCCAAGGCATCATTAAAACGTCATTAACTCGATCCTCGTGATTCTTGTCCGATACACAACTTACGATTCGCTTTCTTTAACATCCTTCTTCTCCTACCTCTAACGTCTTTGAAAATCTTAATTAGGACCGTTAAAGACTATTCTCTTACTTATCAAAATATCGTATACGTCATGCCCTTTGCTAGTCTATTCACTGTACGCTAACGGGAAATTTCCGAGGTGTAACATCAGGTGAGCAATTCTACTTCAAATTCTGACAACAATCGAAGTTTCAGCCCTAATGCAGTCGAATTCGTGCGTAAAAGAAATTTCGGGCAGCTATTCGTGTTGTCTAGTTCACAGAAAAATGGTGCTTCAAATGTTAAGTTAAACTTACCAATTAATTGGAAATATGTTTGGATCATGTTTACTTTAGGTCCTATGCATTCTACGAATTTGTCAACCTTATTAGAGATTTTTACACCAATTAAAAAATACGGTATATAATATTTATAATGCTTTTTATTTTATTTTTATATGATGTTGTACTGAAATGAATTTAAATAGAGAAACAAGATTAGAGAAGATTCATTTAGCCGATCACGGCTTGTTTGAGACTGAGGTATTGTTATTCTATGGTTTACGAGACAAGAAATTCACGTATTACTGCATTTCTGTCTACCACTGTCCTCATTCTAGAGGGGTTGGGGAATGGATAAAGGTGGGGGCTAGGCTCTTTGATTAAAAAAAGATGTCTCTTCACATCAAAATGGCTTTTTCACACAAGTATAATTCCACATTAACATAATAGAAAGCAGGCTGCTGAACCAGGTAAAATTGAAGCTTAAACCAAATCCATCCAATGGTGTTCAGTTAGTGTCTAATTTTTTCAATACATGGGAGGAGATGAATTGGCAACAGAATATACACAAGCATTCTATTACCAGAAACTGGATTAGGATAAAAAAGAAAGACATCCACATTTTCCAACCAAGAGTTTGTTACTTTATGTTACATACTTCGAATGTCAGCTAGCACTCAAGGATATGGCCTAGTGTGGCCTAGTGATCAATAAAGTTGGATGGAAATCATGAAATCTCATGTTCAAATGCCAGCAGGCAAAAATACTAGATAATTTCTACACATTTGTCAAAGCCTTGGTGGGAGGTAGCACACGCAAATTGGCCCGGCACCACCCTTATTAAAACAATAGTTCTAATGTCAGCCGAGTGAAAAGAGTATAATCAGAACCAAAGTCGAATCCTTCATCCATTATCAGATAGCAGAAGGTAATAACTATACCTGTACATTTTATGCCAACTATTTAAATTATTTCGTTGGTTATACATATTCCTCCCGTAAAAGGGCATCGGTGCACAAAGCTCCTGCACTTTGAAATCAATGTTCAATTGCTACACGTAAGGGTGGCAAAATTGCCCATAAAAACATGATTTGCCCACCCCCCTCAAGCTTTGGACAGGTCATTGACCACCCAAATTTCAGCATAGACCGCCCATTTGACACCCCTAGATACACGAGCTCGTCCACGCACTCCACAAAGAAATTATATAATCTTTTCTCGCCGTGCCTTGGCAAAGACCAATTATATTTCGGACAAAATCAAAGCATAGAAAAATGTAATGATTAAGATATTTCCTGGACATATATATGCCTTGCCCTTTTGCACTAGATCAGTCTTTTTGGAGTTCCTTTAATCTAAAACTCAGTTCAAGAAACAACTAACTATTCAACTCCCAAGTCCAATATTTATGCTCCTTTTTCGATGTAGCCAATAAACATACCAGCTATTGTAAAGATAAGTATATATTCCAAAGAGTTAATGATCAAAAACACATCTGGACCATCACTTTTTTGCGAGTTCATACCCTAACTATCAATTGTCCCCTTTTCCTACATGAACTATCACCATCTATGTATTAAAACATACCTCGAACCGACTAGAACAACTATCAGCTGTATCCTTTTCCTACCTGAACTATCGCCATCTACTCAACAAGGTGTATTTTAATATGTAGATGGTGATAGTTCAGGTAGGAAAAGGGAACAACTGATAGTCGGAGTGTGAAACTCGGAAAAAAGTGATAGTTCGGGTATGTGTTTGATCATTATCTCTATTCCAAATATGTAAACATATTACTCAAGTTGATGAAGATGCATTTGAATATAGTAGTAGCAGCTATGCTAATAACATCCAGTCATCTTAAGTTTGCAGTAGAAATTGACTCACATCTAACACGTCAAATCGTTTTCCAACATCAAATTGTGAAAAACCTTTTCTTTTCTTTCAGCCAGACAGGAAAAGATCACTTCCAAAACATTTGCGGATGCCTTTTCGGTTTTACTAACAGTGGTGCCAGAGCCAACTTGTGCATACCTCGACTATTCCTAGCATACTTGATACCTCCTACCAACATATGTACCAAGCAATTAACATTTGTAGACATTTTATAAGCCTTTCAAAAATTACAAAAGCAAAGAGCGAGAAAGAACCAAAAGAAAAAGGACGACACAAGTTTCTAGATAATAGTATATCCGAGGATTGTTCTAGTTTGGTACTTTGCGCACTCAGTGTCTTTTTCAACTATTTGTTTATATACTGTGTGAAGTCTAACCGATGGAAATGCCTATGAATTAGTTCCAAGGAAGTTCAAAACCGTAATTGCGTAATGAAATCGGGTTCAATATTTAACACTCTACGAGGTTAAACGATCCCAACAATGCTCATATTGCTATACTCTAGTTCGAAACCCAAAATAAATAAATACATAAATAAATACAACCCAGAGCGCTCAAAGGGCAAAACTGGAATTTAAACACAATTTCATCTTACCCATAGCCCAAATAGTTCACATCCTAAAAATCATAAAGTTTCTATTCACATTTAAGCCTTCAATTTCACAAATCTCATAAAACCTTTTTCCATGAAAACCCTTGTCTACTATTTTGAAATCATGGAAGGAACTATAAACTAATGAAAGAAATCACTAATACTAGCATAGATTGAGATTAGGAACATACCCCAATGGTTATTTTTGAAGAAATCCTTTGAAAGTACCCAAAATTGAGCTCCCTATCTCCCAAAATGTGTTTAGGAATGTCACACTCCTTTTTTCCCACAAAAATGGATTTATTATGTGTTAAGTTCAAAAGGGTTTTCAAATCGAAAGTGACGAAATTGTGTTTCGAAAAGGGATTTTATTTAGAGAAAAGAGTCGCCACTTGGCATCGAGTTTTGATGTGCGAAGACACCGTAAAATCAGTATCCCTTTGACTCTAAAAACTGATCAGCGACAGAGATTCCAGTTAAGGAATTCTGTTGACCGAGGGGAAGGTGTGAGGCATCCTCGAGTCCCGTGATTTTAGCACGGTCGCTTTAATTAACTCGTATTGGCTTAAATAGAAACTCAATAAGGTAATCTCAAACCACGAACAAGCACGCGGACAAAAGAGTTCGAAAATAAAGTCCAAACTATTACAACCCGAAATAAAAGAAAAATGCGTAACATAAACCGATACTACCCTATACTAAGCTATCCCCGACATCCCGGAGTCTTCTACACGCACGGCCTCCATTTTAACATTGATTTTCTTCCAGACATCCCACCCGGAAAATGAATACATGAAATTTAGCAAGTAATAGCACACAAACAAGCAAACGCCTAAAGTTTGCCTACCCAAAATGCTCAATGCCGCAAAAACATGTCACTAGAGAGTCAAGTAACGAAAATGAAATTAAAAACGAGACTTAAACTCAATTATCTCTAAATTACATTTAGCCCAAATCCAATTTCTTAAGTACGCCCCATGGCCTGATAACTCTTACTTCGGATTATGCTTAAACCAGAAGTATTCTCTTAAAAAAAAAAAATGCTAAACCAGAATATTAAACAGTCAACTAGTTAAAGAGCATTCACCAAAATGTTAACAAAAATATATCATCAACATCAGTAGCGAAAAAAAAAAATTCCATAAATTAAAGATGGAACAAGATTAGAAATGGACCCCAATGTTAAACCAACGAATCTGAAATTCGAACTTCGAATGAAACAGTGCCCGACCGAAGACCGCGAACTCAACCCAAAAATTCTAAAAATGATTCCACCTTGTGCGTTTTTTGTGTGATGTGTTTATTGAGTATGTGTGTGAGGTGAAATGGTGAGTAAAATAAAATTGGAGAAGATGATCTTTTTTTATCTTTGGATCTGTGCCTCTCTCTCTCTCTATACTCTATGCCTTGCCTACACAAAAATTTAAGGGTGTCAAGTGGGCCGGGCCGGGCCATTTAAACGTGGACCACAAGTGGGGGTGGGGCCCGGGGGCAGCCGTAAGTTGGAGAGGGAAAAGGGTGTCCGGCCAGTACCCCACCCCGGATAGGGGCCACACCCCAAGCTATCTGGCGGCCGGTTATAGTTAGTGGGGTCGGGCTTTTTTTTTTTTTTTTTTTTTTTTTTTAAGTTCTAATACAAAAATAGACATTTACATTTACTAATAATAATAAAATTAACGTTTACATCTAATGATAAAATTGTTAAATTAAAAAAGTTTAGTCGTTGTCAAATTCAAAAAGCTAGCGGTTGTAAATTTAAAAAACTAGTCGTTGCTAATTTTATTTGAATCCCTAAATTTATGAATAACTTCACTTTAGTCATATTTTCAAACTATAAATACCCCTCCATTCTTCTTCATTTTCACACAATTCTTCCACAATTCTCTCTTTATCTAAATTTGTTATTCAACTAGTGTACATTACTTCACCTCCACCTTTTCCTCAAGTTCGAAGATTAACTTCAAGTGTGGTGTGGATGCATTTTGAGCGAGTAAATGAGGAATATGTTAAATGTCAACATTGTGGTGACAAATATCTCCATAAGTCTGGAGCGTTGGGTATTAGCCTATTAGGGTGGGGTGGGGGGGGGGGTAAGGGGTAGGTGTGTTGCGTAGACACTTGTGAAAAGGCATGAAATTGAATCAATGATTTATCAAAGGTATATTTGTTGAGATAAGTACTATCACAATCTAATATATACTATATACTGAGAATGTATCAAAGGTATATTTGTTAAGAAAACAAGATTGTCTAGCTTTAAAATACAATTTTAAAGAAAGCTAAAGTGCTCCGTAAAAAGAGACTCCTAATTTATTGGGATACAATGTTTTTAAAATACTTATAATTAGTAATAAATGTAGTACTTATCTTTTTTTTATTTTATTTGAAGTGGGTCGGGCCGGGCCGGTGCCCCGGTGGGCCATCACTCGGGCTACTGGTGGGCCGGGCTGGTGGGCTGTCCACCTTGTCAAAATGCTTGGTTCTCTACCAGTGTCTAAAGATCGATACATTTCGAGAGATTGGAAAAGATAGGTCATTCTAGAAAACCTCCATTTTGGAATAAATAAGCGGATAGAGCTCATTTTCCAACTTCCCAAGGTATGTTAAGGACACATACGTTAAACCTTTAAGAAAGATGAAAAGACCTGTAAAATGATTTAGAATTGATATATACATTGGTGGTCGCATGAGCTTACAAGAATGAGAGGGTATTAAATCATTGGAGTGCGAAAATTTCATTTCGAAAAGAGATTTGCGAAGAACGCGGAAGTAGAAGAGATTCATTGGGAAGCGAAAGAGGGTACTTATTTCCACCCCTAGAAGAGGCTCAAGATGAGACACCATTGTCCTCAGGTATGCTATGCTTTACTTTGATTGCTTTTGGGCAGTGTGTGGCCATGTTGTATGTTGTGGTATTGTAGCCCTGTGTGGCAATGTTATTTTTGGGTTGCTGTGACAGGAAGGTAATGCCCTGTTACAAGGGAAACTCTGGCAAAATTTCTGTTGAATCCTCGAGAGTTTAACATTCGGGGACGAATGTTCTTAAGGGGGGAGGAATGTTACACCTTGAAAATTTCTGCGTCAATTACATCATAAGCAAACTAATGTAAGTCCAGAGAGGCTATCATAACCCTACCAAGTTAAAGAAAGACTTTTGACAATCATTAAGCATGTACCCTAAAGGTTCCGAGGCTAAGATAATTGAAGAAAGTACTTTTCATGAAAGTTTGTTGACTGCGCAAAGATACGGCCCAATATACGGACCGTAAAAGTGACATACGGACCGTCCGTCATGTCCGAGAGGCGTAAAACAACATCGTAGAGTTGTGCAGAATTTTAGCCCAACATACGGTCGACATACGGACCGTAAGTTTGACATACGAACCATATGTCCACCGTAAGTTGCTGTCGGTGGAAAGTTCCAAGTTGCATATATATTTGGCCCACTTCATTTTTTTTCCCATTTTTCATCACCAACAGACCCTAAACACTCCCAAAGAACCCTCTAGAACCTTCCACACTCTTCATTTACAAGAATCCAAGAGAAATCAAGGATTAATATCATAAAATTTAAGTGAATCAAGTGCAAGGAAGCTCTTTGAGGTTGCTAGAAGTCAAGAAATCTCTTGGATTGAACTAGGGTTTTTCCTCAAGTGGAGTATATTCATTCAAAGGCTATTCCTACACTATCAAAGGTAAGTTTTATGATTCTTCCATGTTATTTAGAGTATGGAGAGGTTGAAAGATTTGGATCATAAAGGGAAATAGAAAGTGGGTTACAAATATGAGAATAATGACATTTTTAGTAGTAGCTTAATATGAATCATAATTCTTGATATGTAGTGAGCATAATTATGTTATAGATGGTATTAAGAATATGGGAGAAACATTATATGAGGATGAATGTAATGTTGTATTATGACCATGGTATGGATGCCCTAGAAATGGAATTGGGAGAATTGAATAATATATGGTTGATGAAGATAATTGATTATGATATGATGAATGTTATTATTGACATTTGGGAGTTGTTATATTATATGGAGAAAGTTGTAGAAACAAAGAAAATGCTGCCCAATTTTCGTTAGCTTTAGCCTAAGATTAAGTATGCTTCCGAATATCTAACCGTAGCACGAATTCCTCTGAATGTAGAGCGACGAACGTGGAAGGAAGCGAATAGTCGACTAGATAGGAAGACGAAAAGGTATGTAAGGCTAGTCCCTTCTTTCTAAGGCATGAATCCTCCTATTTTTCCATGGCTTTCTTACATTCCGGAAACTATGAGCCTATGAATATTAAGAAATTCTCATGAGATAAAGATAATAGACATGTTATGAAAATGACATCGATGCCAATAAGTCTAAGCCTAGAGATTCCAAAGCTCATGATATGATATTCTTATGAAATTAATGATCCATATATGATTCCTTGTTGTTGACTCACCTCATAATGCTAGCTCCTTCAAGGTGAGACATGATGATCATAACTACTCCATAATGGAATCGGGGGTTCTCGACTTTACGTCACCCCGATATAGTTATAGGTTATCTTTAAATCCTAACATATGCTTCATGATAAGTTTATGATAAGTATATGATGATGAGATTACACCGTGCCTAGAGGGTCGGACATGTCACCGCGAAGGCGGGCTGCGTACGATTCCACCGTGCCTAGATGGCCGGACATGTCACCGCGAAGGCGAGCTGCCTACGATTCCACCGTGCCCAGATGGACGGACATGTCACCACTAATACGGGCTGCTTATGAATACACCGTGCCTAGAAGGACGGACATGACACCACTAGTGGGCGGCATGTGATGGTTACCGGGACGCGGGTTAACGATGATGATATATTTGACATGCATACATGTGTTTCTATTTAAAGTTAAGCAGACTTAGTATTCGCCTTAATAGGCAATTGACGTACAGGTTATATCCTCACCTCATGTTCCATTATTTTTCTATTATGTTAGTATTATTCATGCCTTACATACTCAGTACATTTATCGTACTGACGTCCTTTCTTTTATGGACGCTGTGTTCATGCCCACAGGTAGACAGGGAGGTGGCCCAGATTTCTAAAAGCTACTCAGCAGATTTGCAGGAGCACTCCACTATTCCGGAGGTGCCATTTTGAGATATTATCTTTGTGTATATGTATTTCGGGCATGACGGGGTCCTGTTCCGTCCTTATGTCTAGTACTCTAGTAGAGGCTCGTAGATACGTACGTGTGGGTAGTAGATGTCTCATGATGACTACATTTTATATTTGTATATCATTTTGATAGCCCGAGGGGCTTATGCACATGAGTGTAGATACTTTTTGGATGTGATAATGGTTTCCTTATGGCTAGTTGTGTTGAGAGTAATAAATGCATTCAAGATAAGTATGATGATTAGCATAATGAATGGTGCCCGGTAGTCAGCTCCGTGTACCCGTCACGGCCCCTTAGTCGGGTCGCGACATCTTCTGCCAAGGATGAAACTACATTGGTTAGGGCTGATGATTGTATTAAGGAAGGGCCTTATTCTATTGACAATAATTTTTGTAATGGTCTTATAGCTAGTGTTACAAAGGCTGATAGGTCTATAGTGAGAGATAGTGGAGGGGTTTTTAATTTTAGAGATAAGGGTGATAAGTGTAATGTTAATTTCAGGGGGCAGCTTACTTTGGGAGAAACTATCAAAGCAAATTAGGGAGATAGCTTGCTTGGTTTCAGTCCAAATTTTTTGGAAGAATACAAGGTGTAGGCCATCTGGTCCAGGCGTTTTTAGTGGCTTGAAGGAATGGAGTGCTCTGTGGATCTCTTCCCAACTTAGAGGTTTATTAAGAGTGTTATAATGGCTTTGATTGAGAGCATTAGGGGGCCGTTGGTTAAGGTGAAGGGCTCTACTAGTGATGAGGTTAGTAGTGTATGTATCCTTAAAGTGGTCAAGGATGATATTAGTGATTTTGGCTATATCATAAGTCCAGTTGCCCATCGAGTCAGTGAGATCAGGGATTCTGTTTTTCTTATGTCTTTGGATTGTGGATAAATGGAAAAATTTAGTGTTTGCATCCCCGTCATTTAACCATTGTACTCTAGATCTAAGTTTCCAAAAATCTTCCTCCTCTTTTAGGGTATTATTATATTTTAGGATGACGTTTTCTTCCATGTCATAGTGGTAATTACTTTTATAATAGGGGTCCGTCTTTTGTAGCCTTTCTATTCGGGAAAGAAGTTCCTTTTTTTCTTTTCTTAAAGATGTTCCCAAAAGTTTCTTTGTTCCATGCAATCACATGTTTGGTAAAGATGGTCAAGGCAGGTGAGTAGACAGAGTGATGGTGCCAGTGCTGATTGACAACATTTTTAAAGTCCGGGTGTCTAAGCCACATGGTCTCAAATCTAAAGATATTAGTAGGCTTGCCAAATGGTTTGTTGGTATTAAGGAGGATCGGACAGTGGTCAGAGTGCGTACGAGGTAGATGAGTAACAGTGTTGTCAGGAAATAAATTGAGCCAATCAGGGGTGGCAAGGAACTGGTCAAGACGTTCTAAAATAAAATTGGTCCTACATTTTCATTTATTAGTCCAAGTATATTTACTTCCTACGAATCCTAGGTCAACCATGTCAATACTATTTAAGCAGTCTAAAAAAGCATTAGTGCTAGTTGAATTTATTGGGTTGCCCCCAAAATTTTCGTTCGAGGAGATAATTTCATTAAAGTCACCACATAATAACCAAGGCATGGTATTTTGTCTGCCTATGGCTGGCAGGTTATTCCAAAGTACTTTCCTATTGGAAAAGGTAGTACTTGCATAGATTAAAGACAACATCCATTTTTGGGAAGTAGGGCTTACCTGGATGTTGACATGGATTTCCTGGTCGGTGATGGCAATAGGGTTGACAACAAGCTGGTCGCTCTTCCATATAAAAGCTACGCCACCTGAGTAACCCTTTGCACTGATCTCAAATGAGTCTGTGAATTTAACTAGATTCACCAAAACTGCATGATCTCCCATGCGCGTTTCAGTCAAGCATATAACATTGGGGGTTGTGCCATTCAACTATTGCTTTAAAATTTCTTTGAAACTCTTAGTTATTACAACCCCTACAATTCCATAAAAGAATCCTCATTGGGGGATTGTTGGTCGATCGAACCACTCCCTTGAGCTAGTGTCATTTCCAAATGGGCCAGTAACGGATGTGCAGGTCCTCTCGTCATTGGGAAGTCTTCGATGGTCAATGTTGATATCATCAATATCCCACATCTTTCACCTCACATGGAATGAGATCAAAGATCCACAAGTATCGAATATGCAACTTAGGGTTCTTGTCACAAGTGGTCCTACCCCGCCTAACAAAACTGACCGACAAATCCACTACGATGAATGTGTCATTTTCTTTCATCTTTCACCCCGTCTACATCCATTGGCACATGTCGACCGACCTATGTTTTTGTTGGATCCTTCATCTTTTGTAATGAATGTGAGTAATTAATGATACGCTAAGCCAAAGCCTTGTTACGGGGCCGCTCAATCATATCGGGGGCCTGAGACCAAACTCTAATGAGAGGCCATAACTTAAAAAATAATTATATATATTTATGTATCTGAAATTTATTTTTTTTCGCTTTTTGAGACGCAAAATTACTAATAATTTTTTTTTATAATCAATATTTTCTAATAATTCTGTTTCAATTGACAATATAGCTAATTTGTTCAATTTTCTTGAGGCATTGTTGATCTTAGGTAAGACTTTATCAATTTCAATTTTGAGAAACTTCTTTCGGATGAAATATAAATATCAATTAAATTCTAATAAAAAATTTAAAAGACACTTTTATATGGATGAAATATTAATATTAATAAAAATTATGAAATCTAATAGAAGATAGAAAGATGGACCTGATTCAAGAGAGGGTAACTTGATTTTAAAATAATTTTCGCACTTCCAAAATCCACAATTCTTGAAAACTTGAAAAAGAAATCCAAAGTATATCTTCGGCTCTTTTTCCCCTTAAAAGAGCGTAATAAGCTAGCTAACTTAGGAAATTTAAGTGTTATCTAGTCTGATGTAATATTGAACTCGGTTGTAATGCCGTAATTATAAATAAATATAGTCCATCTTATAAAAAAAATAGAAATTGAGTAATAATTAGGATCATGTCTTCCATTAGCTAACACGTATTGTTATCACGTATGTTAAAACCGAGCACACATGACTCAAATCTTATCTGTTCAAACAAGTACTGTTATCAATAAGGGTTGTGGTAGGAAAAATTGCAGGATTTGCCTTTCAAATGAGTTGGTCTTTATTTTTCGCTATTCAAATGGGTTGCCCTTTAATTTTTTTCCCTTTAGCAATCGAATTAATATCAAGCGGGGCATAAATTTTTTAAGGGCAAAAATCATGCGGGACATAACTTTTGAGATATATGATGAGAAATTATAAACATATGCTCGTGAAATTTTTTATTTATTATGAGGAACAAAAATTAAAGACCAGCACAAAATAGGGGCATAGCCTGTTTGGCCGAGCTTATTTTCCCCTCAAAAGTACTTATTTTTTCAATAAGTGCTTATTTGAAAAAAAGTGAGGTATTTGGCCAAGCTTTTGGGAGAAAATAAGTGTTTTTGAGAAGTGCAGCGTGGTTAAAAAAATGTTTTTTGCCCAAAAGCACTTTTTTGAAAAGTACTTTTGAGAAAAATACAAATAGAAACACTTTTTAAAAGCTTGGCCAAACACTAATGATTGTTCAAAAGTTCTTTTTTAATTAATTGGCTAAACACAAACTGTTTTTGCCAAAAGTGCTTTTTGGAAAAGTACTTTTAAAAAAAGTACTTTTTAAAATAAACTAATTTTAGAAACTTGGCCAACCAGGCTATAAGTTCCAATGACCCTTGTGGTGGAGTGGTTGTACTCCTTCATTTTTAATTAGAGATTTCGGATTTAAACCCTTGCTACAACATATATAATGCATATATGGCTAATATCTTAGCACCGTTACGCCCAAACTTTGATTGTGTGCAATAGGTGCTGAAAGAGAGATACCAAAACCACAAGGCATGAAGAAGTAAAATGTGTAGCTTATGACTTCCAAGTATCTTCCCATAAAGCTACAATCCTTTTTTCTTTTTGGAATCATATATATATATATATATTCACACTACTACTATGTCATCAAAGTCATCATGTGGCCATTGTCTTCAGATCATCTTTCAACTATAAAAGAGGCCTTTAGAGGTAAAATAAAATGACTAAGAAAGTCGAGGTACTATATTGATATTTGGCACAAATATCTATGTTTCTTGTTATTTTACATTCTATTCTTATGACTTTTGTCGCTTAATCTATGATGAAATCGTCGTATTTGAACTTATATTCACATATTTCATGTGTATAGGTACGATGAAGATAAACGATGGAAAACCTAAGTAAAAGTGATTGATTTTGGAGCATATGATGATTACACGAGGTGACGAGTCGAAGACCACAAGTGATGAACTAAAAGGAAAAAATTGAACTGAAGGTCTCGCTTTCGCGTGAAGAAAGCGGACAAAACAAGCTTCTGACCAAAATTCACCATCAGGCTTTTCTTCCGCTATGGAACCAGGCTTGCTCTATCCATCCGCATCGCTGAAGGAAAGCGAGTTTCTGCGCAGTTTTTCTGGTTCGACTGGGATTAGGTTTACTTATTTTTTGTTTTTGCCCTAGACTATATATAGACGTTTTTTTAGCTGAAAACGGAGGGCTTGGACATTCTAAGACTTGTAAGGCGCCGTTTTACTTTCTCTCTCTAGACTTTATTTTATTGTTCATCTTTTTCAACCCTAGATTATTCATGAATTCTTCTTGTTCATTGAGAATCATGAGTAGCTAAACTTCTTGATTCTAGGGTTGTGGCGAAAGACATGATAATTGGTTTGGCGACAATTTCTATCAATTAAATTTCCAATTTTGGGTTGCTTATTTATTCTTGATCTTAATTGTTTGATTATCTGGCCAATAGTTGAACACTATCTGTGGCGTGTGAATTGAACTCGGGATAGGGAATTTGCATGCGTAATAAGAATAAATAGGGCTTGTTCGATATAATCGTTTCGCTAGTGAGGATAGGAATATATCCTTTAGCCTTGCTTAGTTGAATACGGAGAAGTAAATGCGTTCTTGTTACCTCTGGCGACCATAGGGATATATGCGTTATAGCAGCATCTACATGCTTGTGAGCAATTCAGAAGATACTCATAAAGTTATAATTAACCCGTCAACTAGTAACCCAGGAAATAAGATAGGTAGAATTGTCAGAATATCAACTGGATTGTCGAAAGCCATGACCTCGAACTTTCTCTCACGATAAATCTTAAAGTCTTTGTCAAAATACTCTTAGTCACAAAAACACCCATCACAAATTGTTTACTTTTCGCTTTTTAGTTTAGTTACAACAAACACCTTGATTTTCACCTTCTTGAATAGTTTTATTCGAATTTGAATTAGTTTAACAGTAGAATCTAAGTCTCTTTGGGATCGATATCTGGACTTAAAGTTCTATATTACTTGTACGATCACGTATACTTGCGTGTGCGTTTGGGAGCAACAAGTTTTTGGCGCCGTTGCCGGGGACTTAGCAATATTACTGTTTTTCTAATTTGGATTTTTGAATTTCTATTCAAGTTTTTATTTATTTATTATTTTATTTTTAATTTAATATATTAGTTAGTTTGCTTGACATGGCATCTTGGAGTAAAAATTGGTCGAATATTGGTTGTTCCTATTTTGGTGATCCTTGTCTGATTTGTTGAGGACCCCACTTGTGGCAACACTGTCAAAATATTTTCGGGAACAGGTTGTGTGCACCTTCCAATCTTTTGAGTGGAATATTTGTAATATATGTGGTGGTCAAGACGGTCATTGGAATAGTTGTCCTAACTCTTACTCCCCATCCCCGAGCCCCTATTATGGTTCTTCTGTTATTTGTGATGTTGACAGGAGTAACAAAGTGGAGAATGCGGAAAGTCTTGCTCGGTTTAGCGATATGATGAAACAAATAGGGGAGCAAATGATGGAGCATGATGTATTAATGAGTAAACAGACCGCAGAAATGTGGAAATCCCATAAGAAGGATTAGCACAAACTCACGGAGAGATGCGGAAAAGGGTTGAAATTTGTAATGATGCGCAAGTTGTAAACTTAAGCTCGAAGAAGCTCGAAAGCGGAAGAAGAAGCGGCGAGTTGTCTCAGCAGACAGTTTTTGAAGAAGCGAGATACCGAGTCAATCTTGCCTGTGGAACAAGCTGTGACAAATGAAACTTCATGGGTTTCTCCGTGATGTTCTACAAATATGGCTACACAGGCGGTTGAACCGAGCTCGGACAAGAGACAGGACCGATTTGGCTCGGATATCCATGGCTTAAGGGGTGCACAAAATGAAAAAAAGGTTGAGGCGTCCGCATGACTACATATTACCTTGGATAGTGGCCAACATGTGGAGAAGATAGAGGAATTCCAACCATTCGATCAGATATTTGTCGATGATGTCAATGTTGAGGAAGTGTATAAAAGTGATGATGTTAAAAATATGGCAGTTTTAGAGTTGGGGCGTGTTGGTCCTCATTCTAAACATTTTTCTACATTTTGCGTGGTTGGCGACATGGAAATCGAGCCCTGTGCCGATGAAGAAGTGTATAGATGAGGAACAAGAACCTAACATCCGAAATTTGCCACACGAAAAAGACAAAACGACATTCCTCACTTAAGGGTCAAGAAGTGCAAAAGCGACATCTATTTCTTGGTTCCTTTATTTTCACACCACGTGAAAGCGTGATAGAAAATTGGATGCAAAATTAGGGGTGAAATTCATAAGTTCGAGGTGGAGGAAAAAGTTGATTCACGTCGTGCCACGATGATTAGGGGAAGTCTGAGTACCCGAAGTTGAAGCTGAGGAGCATGCCAGAGTTTGAAGTGTGGGGTCATTCCCCCCTTGACGATGAGAGCATGTTGCTAGCTAGGCCAGGTTGGCCTCAGGGAGTATTTAGTACCTTGCTTGCTTTTAATTTTTCCATCTATATGCACTGAGCGCATTGCATGATTTTAAGTGTGGGGTGGGAAATACATCCTTGGTTTTGTAATAACATTTTGAGGTTGCGGATGATGATTAGTATGCCTTAGGATTTTTTTTTAGTAGTTTTGAGTCTTAGTGTCGAAAAAAAGATAGAAAAAAAAATTGCAAAAAGATTTTAGGTTCTTTATTTTTCTTTAATTCCCTCATTAGTAGGCATTCATCATCCACCCCCTTTGGTTTTCCTATGGTCTCGGTTCTTTCCCGAGGGGGGGCCTTTGAAGCGGCGTAGGTAGTTTTTTTTTTTATAGTCATAGAAAGGGCTTTTCACAGATGACGGGTGGATGACAACCTGCTTGAGGGAAAATTAGTCCTTAGGATAGGCGTATTCAAATGCTAGGTGCACGGGTTAGGTGAAGTATTGGCATATGAGTGATCTTAAAAAAAAAATTGTGAAAGCATGCCTTGAAATTGTATCACTTTTCTTGAAAGCACTTGCAAATTGTTCTTGTTTCACTCGTTATGACCCACTTGGCATTATTGATTTTTATTGTTGTTTGATTCGAGGGACAATCGGATCCCTCTTGCGTTGATTGTGTGCCATGTGTGTGTAAGGTTTTGCATTTGTATCCATGTTTGGTATTGACATCTAGAACTTGCCCTGTGTGTTCACAAAGCGAAATGAAGTTCGGTTGAGCCTAGGAAATGATAGAGGCGTTTCTTTGATTAGTCACTAAAAAGCCTAAAACGTTTATCCTACCAACTTGTAAATAGCACCCTAGTTAACCCTTTTGATCCTTTAGCCTTTTCGTTGATAGCAGTAATTAGCCTTTACCCTTTCGTTCTATAAAACTTGATTTTTGATCCAAATACTCTATGAGCACTTTAATCATTTACATATATAATGGGAGTTGGGATGTGAATGAAAAAGGGAAAATGGTTGTTAATTGTAGTCTAGGAAGACTATGGGCGCACCGAATGAAAAGAACTAATTCACTTATTAGTTGGGAATTGAAAAAAAAAACTGAAAAAGACAAAAAAAATGTAGCGAAAAAGTTTTTCTTCTAACTTGTGTGACTTTTAAAAGAGTGGTGCTTAAACAAAGAAAAATGGGTGAATTGGGAAAAATTTAAAGGTTGGTTGGTGTTGAATAAGGGCTAATGAAGAAATTGTGCAAAAATGATAGAAGTATATGTATTAAAGTGCTTAGAGAGGTTAGTCATTATTATCTAAATAATTCCTACCCGTCCCTTAGCCTACATTACAACCCTCGAAGTCCTACTTGATTCCAGGTTCGTCTTACTTGTATTAGTGGAGTGGTTACACTAAGGGCAAGCCTATGGTACGTCGTACTTTGCTTGTGATATTCTTTGTGAGAGTGAGCTTAATTATTGATTTTATGTCCATTGATTTAAACAGATGTGATTCTTGAGAGATATGGACTACTTTCTTTTGGTGAGGGTGACATAATTGGCAATAGAGTGGTGAAGTGTTGATTTCTTGATCATAAGGTTGCTTACATGCTTTAAAGTGGTATCGTTGGGTCAATTGGTTTTGAAAGTGAAGTGTTTTCCAGGAAGGTGGTCATTGGTGCTAAAAATGAGGGTTTTAAATCTTTGTCATGACTTTCGTAACTTGGCTCATTGTTTTGGTTTTGAAATCTTTCTTTTGAGATAGCCATACTAGCCGAATCCCATTGCAGACCTGTTTGAATGAGTTGAGCTAGAAGTGTAGTTTGGTGTTGGTTTGTGTTTGCTCGAGGGCGAGCAAAGTCTTAGTGGGAGGTGGTGATATTTGGCACAAATATCTATGTTTCTTGTCATTTTACATCCTATTCTTATGACTTTTGTCGCTTAATCTATGATGAAATCGTCGTATTTAAACTTATGTCGTTATATTTCATGTGTATAGGTACGATGAAGACAAACGATGGTAAGCTAAAAGTGATTGATTTTGGAGCATGTGATGATTACACGAGGTGACGAGTCGAAGACCACAAGTGATGAACTAAAAGGGAAAAACTGAACTGAAGGTCTCGCTTTCGCGTGAAGAAAGCGAACAAAACAAGCTTCTGACAAAAAAGCGGAACCAGGATTGCTCTATCCATCTGCATCGCGGAAGTAAAGCGAGTTTCTGCGCAGCTTTCCCGGTTCGATTGGGATTAGGTTTACTTATTTTTTGTTTTTACCCTAGACTATATATAGACCTTTTTTTAGCTGAAAACGGTGGGCTTGGACATTCTAAGACTTGTAAGGCACCGTTTTACTTTCTCTCTCTAGACTTTATTTTATTGTTCATCTTTTTCAACCCTAAATTATTCATGAATTCTTCTTGTTCATTGAGAATCATGTGTAGCTAAACTCCTTGATTCTAGAGTTGTGGCGAAAGACATGATAGTTGGTTTGGTGACAATTTCTATCAATTAAATTTTCATATTTTGGGTTGCTTATTTATGCTTGATCTTAATTGTTTGATTATCTGGCCAATAGGTTAACACTATCTGTGGCGTGTGAATTGAACTCGGGATAGGGAATTTGCATGCGTAATAAGAATAATTAGGGCTTGTTCGATATAATCGTTTCGCTAATAAGGATAGGAATATATCCTTTAGCCTTGCTTAGTTGAATAAGGAGAAGTAAATGCGTTCTTGTTACCTCTGGCGACCATAGGGATATATGCTATATAGTAGCATCTACAGGCTTGTGAGCAATTTGGAAGATACTCATAAAGTTATAATTAACCTGTCAACTAGTAACCCAGGAAATAAGATAGATAGAATTGTCAGAAGATCAACTGGATTGTCGAAAGCCATGACCCTGAAACTTTCTCTCATCTGATAAATCTTAAAGTCTTTGTCAAAATACTCTCAGTTACAAAAACACCCATCACAAATTGTTTACTTTTTTTTAGTTTAGTTACTGACAAACACCTTGACTTTACCTTCTTGAATAGTTTTATTCGAATTTGAATTAGTTTAACGACGAGAATCTAAGTCTCTGTGGGATCGATATCTGGACTTAAAAGTTCTATATTACTTGTACGACCACGTATACTTCCGTGTGCGTTTGGAAGCAACAAGTTTTATGGCTCATATCTTTAATTAGATAAATCCTTCCTTTTTAATTAGAGATTTCAGATTTTCGTTACATCTCGCATTTTCATACGTTGAGTTTCGCCAAAAGCTAATTGTCCTAGCGGACAAATTTTTTTCGAGGTCATGGGGATAGATATGTCCATCTTGAGTATATAATGGAGTAAAACCATGTATAGTAAGCCTCGGGAAGGTTTAAGACTCGTCGGATCATCGGAGTTAAGTTTCGGTGGAAGTTTGGCAAAAAAATCATATTGGCGAAGCAAGAAAGCGCGCTTTGCCGCCACGATTTCTCGGCAAAGTGTGCCGTGTGGTGATTGCCGCAAGCTTTGCGACACAACATGCGTTTAGCAAAGCACGCTTTGCGTCTAGCAAAGCTCGCATGTTGTGTCGGTCCGAATTTTTACGGACCACTATATATAGAACCAATTCGACCCAAATTCATTGTTTTACCATTTTTGGGCATAGAAACCTCTAGAATATTCTTGTCACGACCCAACCCCGTAGGCCGTGACTAGTGCCCGAGTTGGGCACCCAAACACATCCACTAATCCGAATCATGTACAGATAGCTTATACAGACACAAATATCAAACGCTGTCTCAAACAAATCTCCAACACAACCGTATATATATCAAAAGCCGGTGAGGCTATCAAATGGCGCAACCGCCCAAAACATATACAAAAGCAAGCCGTGCGCTACGGCGAATAGGATCGCCCGAATAATATACAAACACACACACGTACGGGATAGGCAACCCACGTATACGTCCTACGACCTCTAAACAAACCATGAGAATCATATCGTGCCCGAACAAACTCATACGTATACAACGGACGATATATACCAAAATGTGGGCTCGGGAATAAAGGGAGCACTTGCTTGGAATGGGTATCTAGCGCGGATCGTCGACCGTACGTACTGCGGCATGAAACGCGGCCCGAAGAAAGGGGGTCGTGCGAGAATATGCGAGTATGCAAAGCGAGAAGATATAGTAACAAATCGAGTCATAATCAAAACGAGAGGTACGAAAGTGAACATAATAACCGGAATACCAAAATGTTGTCATCGACACGCAAGTCATAGGTACGAGAAGACAAATATAATAATCGGAATGCCAACACGCCTACTCGAAATACGGATCATACATATACGTATCGAAGAACATCATAACATCATATCTTATCATATGAGCGGCATTAACCGACCGATCAAAATCCATTTATCAAAATCACATATACATAATCAAGTACCCGTCAATATCTAGTATACACATACCAGCTAAGAATAATGTCACATATACCTATACCGGCCAAGAATCCGGCGGTCGATATCACATATCAAGATACCGCGACCAAGAATCAGCGGCAATATCACGGCCCGCGGTCAAGTATCCAATGGACAATATCACACATGCAATCTCGGCCGGGACTCGGCGAAAAATGTAACAACGAGAATGCGCGAGCGAATCACAAGTAACCAAATACGGTTTAAAACATTTACAAAGACTTAGAAGGTTAATCGAAACGAACCGTCGTTTATAGGCCAAAACGATGGTCAAATCGATTTTCGCCGAGCGTCTCGGGAACATATCAAAATCACATACGTAAAATACTTATTTCGGACTCAACGGACAAATAAGTAATCATACTCGGGGTCGGGAAGATGGTCATATAATTCTTTCAAAAATCGTCAAAGTACATAAAGAAAGTCGCGGGGCCCACGGAGGGGTGTCGACCCGAGTCGGGCCCGCCTATGGAAAACATAGTCATCATACATCATGGAATCATTTTTGAGCATATCGAAGCGATCCGGTCGTCGTGAAAGTTACGGACTTTCGTAGTTTTCGGAATCATTTAGGAACAAAACTTTTTAAAAACCAACTTTTATGCAACTTTTGAAACTTAGTCATACAAAAGACATAAAGCCCATATTTCATCATATCAAACATACGAGGACTAAGAACCAAATAAGAATCACAGACAGGGTCGGATCGCGAGAGTAGAATTTCCCCGAGGCTCGTATCATAGCCTATTCAAAACTAAGGCATGCCAAAAGAAGGAAGGATTGGGCTTTACATACCTCAAACGCTCTCCAAGCTACGCCAAACTCAAGCTATTGTCAACCTATATCTCGGGCTGCCCAAAGTCTACATAACATCAATAAACATCAACGTTACTATATGCGTGTAGAAGTTCATTTCCAAATTAACACATAATTCTACGGAAATTTGGGCAGCATTTCCCCTGTAAATAGGCCACCCCGAGAATTTAACTCGGCCAAATCAACAACAACAACAACAACAACCAACCTAGCAACATTAATAATCAATCCGAAAAGCAATATAACACTAATAACTCTCTTTTCCATCATTCAACAACATTCATAAATCCAATTCAACGGCTTACCTTCAAGCCAACATCGACGCTTATACATTCAAATACTAACCCGAACCCATACCAACAATATTTAAAGACATTCCAATCAATTCATACAACATTCCCAACAATCCAAAAATTGCTCCAATTTACCCGAAAACTATCTCCAACCTGAGAACACAACTATAATCCATTTCTAACTTCCGAATCATGATTTGCATCAATAATCCCTACCATAACGATATCATTATCATAAATACACAAATTACATCAAACGCATAATAACCTTCAATTCAGCCCATACATTTACAACATCAATCTTGAATCATTAAAAGCTCATTTCCAACATAGAATTCATTACGACAACCACTAAAACACTAAGCGACATTAATGCGTTCTTTGTATATAACATGACCCATTTCGCCAACACAACATATATACATATTGATGTTTCTCATCCATTTCTTCACCCTACAATGATCATAACATGCTAAATAGACTTTAATTCATCACTTAAACACAACACAACACACACACACCTCACACGGCCATATGCTACACACCACCTTCATTCCAACATACCATATTCCATGATTTTCATCCATTTTAACATCTTACAACATACATACAACCTTTATAACACATAAAACATAATCAAATCTCACCTTTCTTCTTCAACTCCACACTTTGCCTAGGGTTTGCGATCTACACAACGGATGGTTGGATGACCCGAACAACACTTCCACGCTACTTAGGGACCTCAACTTAGTGGGTTTGCATCAACAAAATATTTTTGGAGTGGCTAGAATTGGACTTGAAATTTCCTCTCTTTGGCCGAGAGTTGGCTATTGTTGTTCTTCAACTTTCTTGATTTTTCTAAGTATGAGGAAATGAGGAAAGATGACTTCTTGGTCATATTTTATGCTTCCACACAATTTACACAAGTGTCCATGGCCCACACACGTGTGTTGGACCAATTAAAATTGTCCACAAAGTGTGTGGGACCATTTCCAAGCCACATGGCCAACATGACAATTTTTCATGACTTGCCAACTTTTCATATTTCAATTTTTGGTCCCAAATTTTCCTAATTGTTCCATACCAATAAATTCATGCACAAGTTATGTCTCAAAATAAAATCGAAGGTCAAAAGTCTCGACTTTGTATCCCGAAATGGTTTGGTCCCTAACTTATCATAGTTAATCCGGATTGTCCCAATGCACAAAATACGGGATGTAACAATTCTCCACACTTCATCCACAAGAACACAAAGGAAATTGATAATCAACTTCATCAAACCAACATAAATTAAGAGTGTGAAACCCATTAAAGTCATCTAAGCCAAGAAATTCCAAGAGAAGTGAACTAGGGTTTTGGTGCAAGAGGTGTATTACCATTCAAGGCTTATTCCTCCATCATCTAAGGTGAGGTTCATGATCTTTCCATGTCGTTTGAAGTATTGATAAGTTGAAACACTTGGATTGTCCTAGAATATAGCAAATGGGTCATAAATGTGGGAATAGTGTCAATGTTGAGTAGTAGTGGAAATGAATCATGAAAATGGATATGTTGTGATTGTAAATATGTTATAAATGACATTTATAACATGGAATAAGAATTGTATGAGAAAGAACGCGATAGTGAACTTTGGTCATGATTATGGAGAATTGAAGTGAAATTGCTAAATGTGGGTAATGCAAGTGAATGATGCTTGTTGTTTACGATATTATGATTGTCGTTATGAATGTTTGGGAGTTGATATGGAATATGGAGGAAGTAGTATAAACAAAGAAAATGCTGCCCAATTTTCTCTAGCTTTAGTAAGCACATTCTTGTAATTGTGTAGCTAATGACGACACGAATTCTCTTGAAGGTAAAACGAGTGCGTTAAGGGAGAACGAGCAAGCAATAAAATAGCTAAGAGACAAAGGTATGTGAGGCTAGTCCTTTCTTTCTAAGGCATGAATCTTATGGCATGAATTTCCTCCTTTCTCATGAATTCCCTATCTTCAAGAAAGCCAAGAGCCTTGTTCATGAATAGCTATATGAGATAAGAGATACGTTATGAGTATGATAATGATGATGATAAGTTAAGTCTAAGAAGCTATAGCCCATGATATGATGCTACTCAAAAATCTATTGATGTTGATTATTATATACACTCACCTTATGCTTGTTCTTTCAAGGTGAGGCAGAATGCTTATGAATGCTCCATAATGAAATCAGGGGTCCACGACCTTATATCACCCCGGTAGAGTATGATTATCTATGAGTCTCTATGCATGCATTATGGTGAGTTATGATAAGTATATTATGATGAGTTATGATTATGTCACCCCGATAGAGTATGATTATCTATGAGTCTCTATGCATGCATTATGATGAGTTATGATAAGTATATTATGATGAGTTATGATAAGTATATTATGATGAGCATATGATGATATTACACCGCGCCTATACGGGAAGAGGGCCTACTACGCCGGGCGTAGTGGCGGCTTATGGATGATGATAATAACACCGTGTCTATACGGCACGGGCAGACCACCTAGTGGGCGGCATGAGATGGTACCCCGGACGCGGGAGGCCTGGACGCAGGCTAATGCTAATGCTATTGATTATCACACCGTACCTATATGGTCGGGCAGTTTATACATATATGCATACATGATATGATGATGATTATAAGAGTAAGCCAGCATGCATTATTTCTTTTATGATTCACGGTCAGTTACAGATTACTCCTCATTTGATGTCTCCCTTATTTCATTGATGTTTTATTATCGTTTATGCCTTACATACTCAGTACAATGTTCGTACTGACGTCCGTTTTCTTTGGACGCTGTGTTCATGCCCACAGGTAGACAGGGAGGTGATCCAGACCCGTAGGAGCTATCAGCAGATCTACAGGAGCCCTCCTTTATTTCGGAGGTGCTATTTTGAGACAGTATTTTTGTGTACATATATTTTGGGTACGACGGGGTCCTGTCCCGTCCATATGTCTAGTAGAGGCTCGTAGATACACAGTGTGGGTAGTATAGTCTCACGGCTCTTTTCATGTATATGCATGTATATATATTATTTTGATAGCCGAAGGGCTTATATATATATATATATATATATATATATATATATAAAGTAAATATGTTTCAAATGATAATAGGTTTCTATGATTATGAGCATATATATTATGAATGAGAGCAGATGAATAACAGAATGAGCGGTGTTCGGTGGTTAGCCCCGGATACCCGTCATGGCCGTAGCCGGGTCGTGACATAAACCCTTGCTACAACATATATAATGCATATATGGCTAATATCTTAGCACCGTTACGCCCAAACTTTGATTGTGTGCAATAGGTGCTGAAAGAGAGATACCAAAACTACAAGGCATGAAGAAGTAAAATGTGTAGCTTATGACTTCCAAGTATCTTCCCATAAAGCTACAATCCCTTTTTCTTTTTGGAATCATATATATATTCACACTACTACCGTGTTTTCAAAGTCATCATGTGGCCATTGACTTCAGATCATCTTTCAACTATAAAAGAGGCCTTTAGAGGTAAAATAAAATGAGTAAGAAAGTCGAGGTACTATATCTCTCTCCAATAAATAAAAATCTCTCTCCACTTCTTCTTCTCCTTCTTCTGATGTTATCTGTATTTCTTAGTGTTCTTTTACTTTTTCGTTTGAAGCAACACATTTTATTGAGTCGCTCCTGCAATAGTATATCATATACCATGATATTTTTCTTTCTAATCTGTTGAAAATTGTGATTATGAATAAATGATTTATGACTGGGCCTGTTGAGAGTGGGAAGGCAAGGAGAGTGAGAAAGAGAAAAAATCTTAAAAATTGGCTCCATTTAAATCTAGTACTACGTTTTTGCTGCTCTTTACTAGATCTTCTATTATCCTACAATAATATTTGTGATCTTATATATCCAGGTTATATATAGAGTTGAAGAAAAGTTCGCACTAATTAGGTAATGGATCTTTCGGGAATTTCGAAATCGCATAAAAAGGTAACAATATCTTCATCTTCTTCCATTCTTCTCCTTACTGATCTTTATTTTTTTTTTATTTTTTTTTTAGTATACTCCCTTCAATCCATATTAAGTGGTATTTTCACCCTTTTATTTTGACCTAAAATAAGTGCTGTTTCACATCATAAAATGGATTAATTGATTTCTTTTGTAATTTACCCTTATGTAGTACCCCTAGTAAGTAGGTTCTTACGTAACCAAGAAGTTGTATTAAATAGGGAAGTGCTATTTAATTAAAGGTATGTTAGTAAAACACTTCTTACTTTCTCTAGGAATGAGTAGATTTCTTAAGGGGTATATTCAAGCTAAAAACACCATTTAATATGACCATATGTTACTGGATTTTATTGTTTCTAGTAATTGTGATCGATCTTGTGGACAGTGATAAGGAGGCAGAACTTTACCAAGGGAAGTCGAAAACATAAACAGTCCAAGGAGATCGAACATATAGTATATATGCATGAAGGAATTATTTTCGCCGTTTAGCAGGTTGCATAGAGTTGAAAGCTCATCAATGGCGGGTCATGGGGATATTACTCTTACAGTTTTGGCAACATTCTTCCCGCTTTTCATTGCCTTCCTCCAGCTTAAGTATCAAGGAGCTGAATTGGAGACTCCATTTCAGACACATCCCTTGATCGTGAATTTCGCGATAAGCTCCTTGATAATATGTTGGATTCAAGTCGGAATTCAAAGGAAGTATCGAGGGCTTTATCAAGCATATCTGCGTGTTGTTCCATTTGGTGTGGATTTCTTTGCTTTCGTGTCAATGGCGAGCACTGCCTCGCTTTTGTTACCGGACTCTGTTGGACCTGTACTTGTGTATTTATCGTGCCTTTTGGCTTCGACGGGGAAAATCTTTTTATAGGATTTTCAAGGAATTGGAAGAAAAATTTGGTAAGACTATGTTTTGGAAAACAAATGTAGACCCTACTTTACGCCGTATGAGGAAGATGATCAAAAGGGAACTTCGTCCAGTGGAGCAGGATATATCTATACTTCCTTCGTTTAATTCCAGAAAAAGAAAAAGGGGAAATAACACTAAGTCTGTCAAGTGGGCCGGGCTGGACCGGGCCCGGCCATTTAAATTTGTCCATCGACGTTACCCGTTTAATTTGTATGTTTTGAACTTTTGATTTGCAATATTTCGTCGTCCAAGTTTGTATGTTTTGAATTTGCAATGTTATCAATTTAAGTTTTAAGTTTTATTTTAAATTATTTATGTAGATGTTGAAATGTATATTTGACTGGACACGAAGTTTAAGAAAGAAGAGAAGACTTTCAAACTTGTGGTGTTAAATGATTCACATATATTTTGTGTGGTTATAAATCATTGCATAAAGGTAAATTGTTTCCAAATATAGAAAGGGGTCATTCTTTTTAGCACGAACTAATAAATAAATAGGTTCACGTAAATTGAAACAGAGGGAGTATTGTATTTGATATAATCTATGTATCCACTATATAAATGACATGCTAATGGAATTTTACTGTTACACCCCGTATTTTCGTGCGTTGAGTTGCATCATAGGTTAGTCACATAAGCTCAAAGGACAGGATTATGTTGAAGTTATAAGTTTTTATGTTATGTTCCACAAGTGATAAGTAAGTGCCGCGAAGGTTGGAGGTTAAACGAATCGGAAAAAAGAATAAAATAAGTTTTGCTAAGTTTGGGATGTTGAATAAGTTATACAGACTGTATGGAGTTTTGGACATATCCAAGTATGCAAATAAAGAGATCGATGCATAAAAGTTTTAGGTCTCGAAATAATTTCCGCGGATGAACGAGAATCGCTACGGTAAGTACGTGAACAAGATCGCTTTGACTTCGGAGCAGCTATATAAAGGGGTTTAACCCCTCATTTTCAGCCAAGAATCAGCCCAAAAACATCCCAAATATTCCAGAAAATTCCCCAACCTTCCACCACCCACTTTTTAGCCTAAACCAGGTATAATTCCCAAATCCCGGTCCAGACAGCGTATAGTTACGACTACAAAATTGTGTATTGAGGCGTTGTGGCTTAAGTTCAAGGTCAAGGAGTGAAGATATAGCATTATTATCAAGGGAAAGGTATGAATCTCTTTCTATTTGTGTTAATATCGATTTATTTACGGAGAAGGGGCTGTAAAATCATTATAAAATGGCTATGTGATGGAAATATGAGACGAACACCATATGGGCTGTTCTATGGAATACGTTGATATGGGAAGCGATGTTTTTGTTGTTGGTATCGTTATTGTTATTGTTGGTTGTTGAATTGAGAATTCGGGCTAGGTATATAAAAAGGGAAATCTGCCCCGATTTTCGACATATAAAATAGTATAGTTTGAAACTTGGTACAAGTGTGTGATAAAGAGGCTAACGTTAGTGTGAATCCTCTTAAATGTAGACTCACGAATTCGGATGAATAAGTGTGGATAACTGGAGGTTGAAGAGGTATGTTAAGGCTAGCCCCTTTCTTCTATAGGCATGAATCCTTTCTTATGAATGCAATTAGTACATAAACACGAGCGTTTCATAACAAATTCCATTTCATTCTTATGCCTTGTATTTTAAATCTTAAGGTTTTGTCGTTTGATTGGTTTTAAGACATTATTTCACTCATCGTCATCGGTTAATCCTTTGGACTCGATATGAATTCCATAAACTATTCGGGGGTTAACGACCTTATGTCACCCCGAAAGGCCAAGAATCAGATCCTTGATTTCTCATTCAAAACCAGCCTCAGAACATTGCTGCGGAAGGAAAAACAGAGTTCTGCGCAGAAAACTTCAGAACCTTGCGCTTTCCTTCCGCAAGCGGAAGCCCTCAGAACCTTGTGCTTTCCTTCCGCATCGCGGAAGCTTTTTTAAGCTCTAAAATTCTTTGTTTTCGATTCGGCCCCAATAATGGTCTCATGATCCCTTTATGTGAATCCATAAATGTTTTCCAAAACATTTTTATTCCCAAAAACTAGAAATTCATGATTCATAGAGTTTATGATTCAAAGGCCTGATTTCTTTCTTGATAATTCATAAATATTTTCCAAAATGTCCCTATTTTCCGAGTCAAAGATTTATAATTCTATAAGCTTTTATGACAACAACAACAGACATGTTTTTACAATATGAATGACGATGTTAAAGATGAGAATGTTTCTATGATGATGATGATTTTAAATTCTAGAAATTCCAAAGCTTATGATGTTAATACTATTATGAGATTATTGAGATTATTTCATGATTTTCTCGATTTTTATTCATTGTTGTTGATCTCGCCTTATAATAATTGTTCCTTCAAGGTGAGATAGAGCGATGATGATTATTCCATAATATAATCGGAGGCTACCGACCTTACGTTACTCCGATATAATTGTGGCTTTTGATTGGGCTCTCATGCATGCTTTATATATATGTATGTATTTTCTTACACCGCGCCGCGCTATAGTCGGTATGGCATGGCACGTAGATGTGCACACCACCGCAGGGGCATGTTATGATATTGCCCCGGACGCGGGAGGCCCGGACGCGGGCTAATGATGATAACACCGAGCCTTAATGGCCGGGCATAATACTATATATATAACACCGAGCCTTCATGGTCGGGCATGATACTATATATATGACACCGAGCCTTAATGGCCGGGCATGGTGCTATGTATATGTATAGAAATATTTTTTTTAAAAGGCTAAACATGCATGACATCCGTCTTATGAGGCATCCAGATGTACAGGTTATCTCTCTTATTCCATGTTACCTTCCATATCTTTATTATGTTGTTATTCATGCCTTACATACTCGCACATTATTCGTCTTACCGACGTCCCTTCTCCGGACGCCGCGTTTCATGCCACGCGGTGTATACGGATAAGTAGGATATTAGTAGAAGATGTTCCAGCTGGATTGGCGAGCTCCATTTCCTTCCGGAGTGCTGCCGAGTCAGAGTATCTATGTTATGGTATCTTGTTTTATGTTAGAGACTTTGCAGACAGAGTCACGTATATAACATGTGATAACAACACGGTTAGCGGAACACTTTAGAATTGAAAATTAGAAAGGGGGAAGATTTGATTCTTGAGAAAGAAGAACACAAGTTCAAAGTATTTGATACTTAAAACGTTGTTTAATAGTGAAAGAAGGAGTTGAATCAATTAAGAAGAAGAAGAAATGGAGGAGGGAACTCAAACAAGGAATCTACCATCGAAGAATCCGAGTTGCGGTTCAAAGCGAGAACAAAAAAGGGCATAACCCAAACGAGAACCTCAAAGGTCTCCACAAGCACAAGGCTAATATTATTAATATTCAAACTTAGTTACAATGAAAAAGAAAACACCCCTTTATATAGAGAAATGGTGGCCGCCACCCTAAAGAAAATAAAGAACATTCTAGACTTCAAAGTTGGTCAAACTAAATTAATTAAGGTGCAATTTCAAGCCGCATGTATGACCACCAATTCTTTGTTCCAAAGTGCATAGAAGACCACCAATATTTGTTCCAATGTGCATAGAAGACCACCAAACATTTGTTCCAATGTGCATTAAGACCACCAAACATTTGTTCCGACGTGCATAGAAGACCACCAACACTTTGTTCAATAAAACATTAAACGTAGTCAACATAGCATTAAATGATCTTCTAGAAACACAAGTATGGGCTTTGAACTTGTTCCTTTGGGCATGTTTTGGGCCATAATCCAACTCATCTTGGTCTTCAATTTGGGCCTCCAATTAGTATTAAGACTTTCCCAAAAGATCTCCTTTCGGGCTGGAGCTATTCCTCCATTACAAGACATGTCATTACCAAATGAAGCCCATTAAAGCATCTTGATATTTTTTAGTCTTCAACGAAAATTAAGCTTCCTTGGTTACTATCATTCTCCCTTCATGTAAGATTCGTCCCGAATCTTGGTGGTGACCTTTTTTGCTCCTTAATGCATTTGAGCCTCCATGTTGCTATCATTCTCCCCTCTTAAAGAAGATTTGTCCCTCGAATCTTGACATTGACAACCAACATGATAATCACAATAAGTGTGGAGCACACAAAGGAAACAAAACAAGCATTTGGTAAAAACAACACAAGGTAGTGACCACGCAACCACTTAACCCACTTAGTTCTTTTATGCACAAACACCCCTTTTTAAATATCCAAGCATTACATCATCTAATAGAACAATGTAATTTCCAACACAAGAACTAAAAACACAATTCATAAGCCTTTTAAAAGAGAGATCATTAGCTGCACCAAAAGCATATGAATACCAAGAAAACATACCATATTTGCTCTTTCTAAACAACTTAACCTCACCATTCAATATACCATGGTCATGATATGGATCAAAAGTTATTTTCTTGTGAAGTGGCTTGGAATGAACGCAAATAAGGATCTAGAAAACAAGATAAAGATATTGTGAAGTTGAAAACATGTGAGCACTTGTCCTTTTCCACACTTGAGCTACTACATTTCCGCACCTAGCTCAACTTTCTCAATATCTACATTTATGACCAAAAGCTTCTACGTGTCTCAATGTCTTCATTGGAAACTTCATCACCTTTGCTTCCTTCATTGGAATCCCAAAGTGGACAAAAATGTATTGCGGAACTCATGTTTAGTATCATCCCACAACGGGTTATCCCACACTTTAAAACCTTGACCTACGAGATTGTCTTCTTTAAGTGATCGTCATCATCCTTTACACAAAGTTCATCCTCAATTTTGTATTTAAAGGAGATAAAAGACTAAATAAGAAAGAGTTAGTTGATTAGCATATGAACAAGATTCATCCTTCTCAAATTTTCTTGGATTTGTTCACTAACTTATCCGGTCCCCCCACTTTCACCACATTGTGCAGACTATCGTCACGTGAGAAGAACAACAAAAAACGTTAGGTTCACTCTCAATTTGAGTTATATCTTCACTTAAACCCTTGATCTCAACAAATTGTGTTACAAGTTCAGCTTTTTTTTTTTGTATCTACAAATAGATCACCGATAAGGTCATACCATATGAGATCATCAAGCTCAACTTTGTCTTCTACTTGTAATTGTTTCCACGAATCGTGACCTTTGCTCCTTTCAAATCCCATTTGAAGCTAGATTCTTCCTTCAATTGTTGTTCCAACAGCTTCAATGGGTTCTTCTTCTATTACCCGCACATTTGGAGCACAAACACTAGAAAAAGAATGAGTTAATTGGTTAGAACTTGAACAAGAATCTTTCACACTTATGCACTCAATTCTTTTAATCTTCTTTTCCTCATCTCTCAAGTGCACTTGTTCACCCTCTATTTTACCTCCCAAACGCACTTCACTCAATTCTCGTCCACTCATTTCTAGTTCTTGACAACTCACTCTCTTCACTCATCACTTCCTCTCCTTTTTCTCTCTTGAGTTGTCAAGTTTCTCACCCTTACTTCTCTCTTTCTTTTGTCGCTCATCCTCGCTTTTGTTTGAATTGAAAAAGGATCCAATTGATGAAGAAACACTTGCTTTCCTTGGAAGAATATGTTTGAAGTATCATAAGCACCCACATACTTGCCAAGAATTCCTCTACTATCTTTTGGAGGACTTATAACATCAACTCGATTTTGGTCTTCTATAAGCACTTGATGTGTCCCTTTGGTCCTTCTTTTCATAAGCCGCGTTTCAACTCCCCCTCATTAGATGAAGGGTAGTTTGAAGATATTTTTTGGAATTATGTTGTTTCTTCTTTCTTTCATCCCACTCATCATTTGCTTTCTTCATTGCTTCATAGAGTTTTCGTAACCGAAGAAAGTCATTTTCATCTCTTTCTTTTAATATTTTATCTTCTTCCTTTCTTTTGGTATCCATGGATGTAGCCATAACCTCCCAAAGACCCGCAAATTGTTTAATTACAAACAAAAAATTGTTAGAAGCAAAAGGACCTCACCAAAAGAATCACGCCTTACGTTTATCACTCAAGTAGTGGCTCTAACACTCGTGTATCGCACAAGTAGGCTTTTACCCTCAAAGAATCTCGCACTTTCGCCTTTACCACTCAAGGGCACTCCTCGAAGTTCTTCAATAAACCAAACTCAAACACCTCAAAGTAAGTTCCAAAGCTTGGTTCAAGAATGGAGTTTATGTCAAACAAAGAAAAGGACAACAAAAACTTAAACGGACGGAAACAAGAAATACACAACGAAAAAATAAAGAGAAAAAAAAACACTAACAACTTGGCAAAAAAAAAAGAAATAGACACAAAATTACTAGACAACTCTAAGTATGGACAAATACTCAAGTATCTAGTAAGAGAACATAAAAAAGAAAACTAAATGCAAGAAATAAACACTTTTAAGAAAAGATTTAGAACATATCAATGAGTTTGGATACAAATGTGTTGTAATGACCTTTGCATTCCTCAAAGTGACTCTGAGTTCCTTGATGAGCAAAAGTCAAAGAACCTTTAAAACTAATGGGATTTTCAAGAGATAACAACCACAATGGATTTCCCCATAATTTAAAGAAAGTCTCCAAATCACAAGATAAAGGATTGAAGAAATCAAGAACAAGTAAAGAAAACTTAGAGAGTACTGTTCACGTCACTGTTCACTTGAGCAGTTTTTTTCTAACTTTTTTTTTCGGCTACTGTTCAAGTGCTACAGTATTTTTTGTTTTGTTTTTTTTTTTCAGATTTTTTTTTTTTGGTATTTAGAATTCAAATCAATAGATCGGGTGAGTATAGATATACTCAACCATCCAAACGATACCACTTGATAACAACACGGTTAGCGGAACACTTTTAGGATTGAAAATTAGAAAGGGGAAGATTTGATTCTTGAGAAAGAACACAAGTTCAAAGTATTTGATACTTAAAACGTTGTTTAATAGTGAAAGAAGGAGTTGAATCAATTAAGAAGAAGAAGAAATGGAGGGAGGGAACTCAAACAAGGAATCTTACCATCGAAGAATCCGAGTTGCGGTTCAAAGCGTAACAAAAGTGGCATAACCCAAACGAGAACCCTCAAAGGTCTCCACAAGCACAAGGCTAATATTATTAATATTCAAACTTAGTTACAATGAAAAAAGAAAACACCCCTTTATATAGGAGAAATGGTGGCACACCCTAAAGAAAATAAAGAACATTCTAGACTTCAAAGTTGGTCAAACTAAATTAATTAAGGTGCAATTTCCAAGCGTATAAGACCGCAATTCTTTGTTCCAAAGTGCATAGAAGACCACCAACATTTGTTCCAATGTGCATAGAAGACCACCAAACATTTGTTCCAATGTGCATAGAAGACCACCAAACATTTGTTCCAATGTGCATAGAAGACCACCAACACTTTGTTCAATAAAAACATTAAATGTAGTCAACATAGCATTAAATGATCTTCTAGAAACACAAGTACGGGTTGAACTTGTTCCTTCTTTGGGCATGTTTTGGGCCATAATCCAACTCATCTTGGTCTTCAATTTGGGCCTCCAATTAGTATTAAGACTTTCCTAAAAAGATCTCCTTTTGGGCCGGAGCTATTCCTCCATTACAAGACATGTCATTACCAAATGAAGCCCATTAAAGCATCTTGATATTTTTTAGTCTTCAACGAAAATTAAGCTTCCTGGTTACTATCATTCTCCTCTTATAGAAGATTCGTCCGAATCTTGGTGGTGACCTTTTTTGCTCCTTAATGCATTTGAGCCTCCATGTTGCTATCAACATGTCAGTCTTGTAAGCGGCTCTGTAAACCGATGTATCATTATGCATTATGTTACAAATTTCATATGTTTACAGATTTTACTTGATTTGAGAAAGACGAAAAACATATTTTTTTGAAAAGCTTACATTATGCACTCATTTCATGATTTAAGAGTCCAGTATGATTATGAGTATCACAAGAATCAGCGGGTTCGCTCGGCCCTAAGTAAGGGTCGGGTGCCCATCATGCCCTATCAAAAGTTGGGGTGTGACATTTACTTTTATTTACAACTATCACAATCTAATATATACTATATACTAAACATGTATCAAAGGCATATTTGTTGAGAAAACAAGATTATTTAGCTATAAAATACAATTTTAAAGAAAACTAAAATGCTTCGTAAAAAGAGACTCCTAATTTATTGGGATACAATGTTTTTAAAACATTTATTATTAGTAATAAATGTAGTACTTATCTTTTTTTTTTAAATTTGAAGTGGGCTGTGGCCTAGGTGTCTCACGATGAGCTATCACCGAGCATCAGGTCGGTGGGTGTTGGGGGGTACCTTGTCGGCCCCCTTAATAAATCTCACCGATCCCCGACTCCCTTACACCTCTTAGCCGGGTCCGGTGCCGCGCGTGGTGGCATGGTTTCGGCGGAGCGGCCCGCCTAACTCGACGGCTTAAATAACACTCTATGACTATTTAGAAAAAATAATTATCCGAAATAGCCCATGTTTGCAATATTACTCGAAATGGCCTAATTTGTACCCTCACTTCAAAAGCCTCTAAATTTGATTCCATCAGGCTGGGGGTATCTTGGATATAACAGAAGTGATAATATAATTGAAAAAATGTTGTATACAATTAAATTTTCTTGGATATAAACACCTCTTATACATTATTATACACTTTTATACAAGGTTGATACATTATCTACTCCAGATGTATAAGGTTCTATATTGTTGTATAATGTTGTATATTGTGAAATAGTGGCTATGCAGTGTGTAATTTAAAAATATGGCTATGCAGATGTAATTTTGTATGCTAGATTGTACATTATTGAAATTTTCTAGTAAAGTAAAACCATCATCATCGACTCCGTAATTATTACCACTAAGAACCTACTTGGATTGACTTATTTTAGGTGTTTTAAACACTTAATTTTAAGTCAAATTAGCAAAAATAAGCCATAAGATATAAGCTCATCCAAATAGATTTTAAGATTTTTGTTTCTTTATCTTTTTTTTTTTCTCCAAAAAACAAAACTCTCATTTTTCTAAAGAAAAAAACAAAAAAATTTCTATTGTTTATTGCTCCATAGTTTTTGATTACTGTATACACATGATGTCATCTTCTCTTTTTATGTTGAAAACAATATGACTCAAAAGGGCAGTTGAGTTTTTTCCTTACATGTATGTCGTTTGGTTCGGAGACAAAGTTATCATGGGATTACAATTGTAGAATTAATTTGTTCCATTTTCCAAGTGAAATAAAATAACATCAAGTTTGAGTTATAAATTTCTTCTAGGATTAGTTATACTTTCAACCAAGCAACATATAAGTTTAAAACTAAACTTAATCCTGAAATTATAAGGAATTGTAGTGGTCGTGTATTTGTGGAATGATTTGGGGATTTACGGATTTAGGGTAAGTGTATCAGTGCCAGCTCTCAAAGTCATTTGGCACACGTGGATTGATCTGGGACGTCGGATGAGGCGGTGTAGTAATAATAAAGGGCTATGTCCATTTGAATAAGATCTAAGGGTGGAGATTTAATTGAGCATTGATATATTCACATGACAAACTGGACGAATGAGGCATTGGAAAATATCTGGTATTCTCAAGTCTCAACTACTTGTCCCTCTCTTTCTATCTTCTTCCCCAATTCTCTTCTCTCTAACTTTAATTTTAAATACAGTTCTGACTGTGAAGCTCAAGCTTGGATCATCATTACTCCATTACAATTTACCTTCTAGTTACCATATTGTAATAGTTAACTGTTTGGCATTGTTGAGCTAATCGCATTCTATTCTATTCCGTAATTATCGATTTTAGTATTGTAATTCACTATAATTCGTATAAATACATTACAGAAATATCGCACCTTATCTCATGATAGAAAGAATATATTATGTATTGATAGTAAATACAGAAAGCACCCACACAAAGATGATAGGTCAACATATGATTATAATTTTTTAATTCGGGTGTGTATTTTTTAACTTCACAGGTCGGTTTCGAAGTTTGGGTAATTTATAGAGCATTTTAATTTAAAATAATATATTTTAATGAAATATGGTAATTTAGGCTACATTAGTAAATCACCATATATTTTGTTATACTGCAGCGTTTTCGAGCATGAGTATGACATGCTCGCAGTAGTAATGGAGTGTCGGAGACGCCCCATGATGTTTTGAAAGGCACGCTATGGAAAGTACGTAACAACGAAGAAAAAGGGTGAATTACGATCTCGTAAGTCGTAATCGGGGAAAAGTATTTTGGAACACGAGAACATGGCCATTATTAGTATAATAGTTGATAAATATCATGTATGGAGAGTTTCGAAATATTTCGAGATCGAAAAAAATTGAAGAAAATAAGTTCGACGAAAAATTTGAGAAATCTTTGGACGGATTTTAGTCAACTTTGGACAATATCTCCTAGTGTATATGGAGTTTTAAGGTGTTTTAAGAGCCTAAAATGAAGTTCGTCGAGGTCTAGTTTGTGATGCAATAAACCTCATTGATAGGACATCGGAGTAGAGAATTATAGGCGTTCTATTTGGACTGTCTTCCTTGTGAGAAACGCTACGGTACCGCTACCGGTACTGTGCTACGGTGATGCCGACCCAATTTAATATAAAAGGGCTAAAAACCCCATTTTCTTCGTCAAAAAAATGCTCCAATGTTCCAGAATTTTCAGCCACCAAAAAGAGCTCTTCTTAATCTCACATAAAAGTGAAGACTTTGAGCAAAATTTCAAGCTACGAGAATATCAATCGAGGTTAAGACACGCGTAGGCAACGATTATAATTTCGTTTGGTGTTGGAGTTATCTTGGGGACAAGAAAATGATGAAGATTTTTGCTACCTTCATAAAAAATAGTGTATGATTGTTGAATCTCTTTCTCTATCAATATGAATTAAGGAATAATTTCGAGAATAGGAGTTATGGTTTATTGTGTTGATGTTGTTGATTTATGGATTGAGGGTTGAAGAGAAATTTGGATGAAAATACATATAATTATCTTGTAGGATGTTGGGGATGTTGTTATTGATGTTGTTAGTATTAATTCGATTTCTTTACGGAAATAAAGTTATTAATTAGTCGTATCCCAAGTTGGTTGGTTGGGAAATTTAGAAAACGATGTGTGCATTTGTTTTATGGCATATATTGGTGTTGGAAATGATGTTATTGCTATTGGTTTTGTTGTTGATGTTGTTGGTTGTTGAATTGGAATCTCGGGCTAGGCATATAAACGGGGGAAATCTTGCCGAATCTCGGCGAGAATCTAAAAGGACTTTAGTTAAGTGTTTAAGACGAGCGTATAGCGATGATCTTTAACGATATTATGAATGGTTCTATATGTAGATTACGAGGCTACGAATAATTCTTAAGCGAGTTACAAGACGAAATAAGTTGGAAGTCGAGAATTTGTCTTCCGGAGGTATGTTAAGGCTAGTCCCTCTTCTTTCTAAGCATGATCCTTTCGTTATAAACCTTTATGTCGTACCATAATATCATTGTTTTCCGCAAATGCTAGAAATCCACGAATCTCGCGATCCTTATGATGTTATTGAGCTCCCAAGGCATGATTCTTTTCTTACCAAACTATGCTTGAATTCATGAAAACTCTTTTCGAGAATGTTGAGATTCACTTTTAAATTTTCTATGATGGTAGGATTGAATATTTCTTATATGATAACCATGATGATGATCATAAGAGATTTATTTATCCAAGCTCCAAGGCATACAGTTTCATGTTATTATGAGATAATTTTATTCACGGAGAGATTTTCCATGCACAAGGCTATATATTATTATGATGACGTTATGAGAACGTTGAACCATTTCTTGATGTCTCGATTTTGTTCATGGAAGATGACTATTTCTTTTAAGATTCAAAAAGTACATGACTTGATGCTATGAGATTTATGGTCTTATTCTACGTTTTCTCTTAGTTATTCTCCATTGATAGTCTACTTTAAATTAATTGTTCCTTGGTGAGACAAAGCGACGATAATTATTTCATACATTTAATCGAGTTCATAGGCCTTACGTCCACTCAGGTCTGAGTTGTGGGTTTTGATTGGGCTGTCGTATGCGTATATATATATGTATGTATTTTCTCACGCGCCGCGCTATAGTCGGCGGGCGGGCACGTAGATGTGCGCACAGCTGCCGATGGGCATGTTATGATATTGCCCGGGACGCGGGAGGCACCAAGACGCGAGCTAATGATGATAACAGTGGCCTTAAATGGCGGGCCGCCAATCTTATATATCACGGGAGCCTTCGTGGCGGGCATGTTACTTTCGCACCAGGGCCTTTATGGCCGGGCATGTTACTATGTGTATGTATGAAATGTTTTTTTTTTTTAAAAAAGCTTTAAGCGTACGTGACAACGCCTTATGAGCGTCGGATGTTCGGGTTATCTCTCTTTTCATTGTTACTTTTCATGTCTTTATCTTATGATATTCATTCCTTACATACTTTTCACGTTATTCGTGCGGCGTCCTTTCTTGTGGACGGCTGCGTTTCGTCACCACGCGGTGTATCGAGACGAGTAGAGATATGGTAGAAGATGTTCCGGTGGATCGACGCTCCGTTTCTTTCCGGAGTGTTCGGGGTCGGAGGTCCATGTCATGGTATAATGATTTATGTTAGAGAGACTTTGCGAGACGAGTCACGTATATCATGCATTACTTTACGGATTTCATATGATTGCGGATCTTTACTTGATTTGATAAAGACGGAAAGAATGTTTTTTTTTTTTCGAACGGCCAAGATTTATGTTTAAATTCATGACTTTGCAAGTCCGGGTGAGATTAAAGAGTATAACGAGAGCCGGTGGGTTCGCAGGCTACGAAAGTAAGGGTCGGGTGCCCGTCATGCCTGTCGGGGGATGGGGTGTGACAATTTTATACTATAAAACATGATTTTTTTCATTTTATTCCCGAACCAATTATCTCGTGCATGGTGGGAAATAGGTTAATCGAAATATTGAGAAGCTTACGCCAAATTTTATGTAAAAACACGACTATTTCTATTTTTCCCATGAGCACTCCAATGGGGAAATAACCCTAAATTTTTTCTCGGTGGGAAAATGGAGTTTTTTGGTAATGTGTGTAATTAATCCCTTATTGTTGTTGTAAACTAAAACAAAGTCAACTTGGACACTAATGTTCATCCTATATTTAGAATTTTCTTTTTTTGGATATATTGTGGGTCCTTTATAACGAAAATGTTGTTGAAGAAAAGTCGTTGAATAAAAGTCGTTGAAGATGTTCATGTACTCGCCGCGTAGACTTCCGTATAAAAAATTTGTAGTACGCAATAATTAGATACTCATGTTTTAATTATAATGATTAGATATTCATTGCTTGTTGGAAAGTTTGACATTGTTGGACCAGCATATCCAACTCATTCTCTCTCCTCTCAATAATAATAAATTAATTGAAGTGAATACACTAGATTTGGAGGTCCGTTAACCGGATAAGGGTTAATTGGGTCATTTTATTGTTTTGTTTTGGTAACTAACCTTCTTTTATTTATAACCGGTGCAAACATTGCAAAATTATCAAAGCAGCTTGCTAGGGGTCTAAATACAACTCAAAAACACCTAACTAGGATCCAGCACAGCCAATTAAAACAGCAAGCTAGGAACTAACACTTGCATTTCAAGAGGAGGGTGAATCTTATGTCACTACTAGAACAGAGTTCCCACCAACATTCAGTGGGAATTTTGTAATATAAAACATGATTTTTTTATTTTATTAAAACCAAACTTCATTGGGCGTAGTGTGAAATAGGTCCGTTAAACTTAGAAAGCTTACATAAATTTTACATGTAAAAAAATACAACTATTTCTATTTTTCTCAACACTCAATGGGGGGAAATAACCACTAAATTTTTTTCAGTGGGAAAATGGAGGTTTTTTTTTTTTGGTAATGTGTGTAATTAATCCCTTATTGTAAACTAAAATAAAGTCCACTTGGACACTAATGTTCATCCTATATTTAGAATTGTTTTTCGGGATATATTGTGGGTCCTTTATAACGAAAACGAAAAAAGCTCCAAATATCTTGAATGGTATTATCGGAAATGGGCTCGTTATATCGGACTTTTCAGTAAATAGTTTGACAAATTTATGCCTCCATTTATCGGGGAATGGAACATCATTTAATTTTCAATAAATCGGTTTTACGATACGGGGGATATGAGGCTTGGTCGCGATTAGAGGGTCCGCGTCGTTTAATTAAACCAACACAAATTAAATCTAAATTAAACTAAAACTTGAGCCACAAATAGCTGGTTTAATTAAACGACATGGACCTCTGGTGGAGGTCAAGTGTCATATCTGGTATTATAAAACTTGTGTTAATGATAGTATAGAATATCAGCCAATGGTCTTTTGGGAACAGACTCTCTACCTTTCAAAATAGGGATAACTGATAAGGTTTGTGTACACTTTAGCCTCTCCAAACTTTACATTATGGGATTTCATTGAGTATATTGTTGTCTGCCTAATAATGTTATTAATACAAACATGTTTATAAAAGGGCATCATGCGTGCGCTACTTATTTATGCGCGGGGTGGGGAAGAACCGGACTATAAGAAGTACTATTACGCGAGCACCTTTTGCGTTTACGCAAGAGGCGTATCAACTTGGTATGACCTTCGATTACATAACTTATGACTTTACTGGAAATTAAACGTGTTTATCTTTTGAATTGATATTCAAGAAATCTAAAACATATTTCAAAAAACTATCAGCACCACCTTAATTATCCATTAAAAAAGAAAAAGCATACTACTACACAAAGGACCTGTTTGGTCATGATAATTTTTCACTTTATTTGAAAATCAGCGTTAAAGTTACATTTGGAATTTGGAAAATATCTAAAATTCTATTTTCACTTTCAGCACATTCAAACAATCAAATAATCTTTGTAAAAATTATAACCAAACACGATTCCACCTCTTAAATTTCAATAAAGTGAAAAATATTTAATTTTCATGGCCAAACGCCTACGAAGTGTTTATAAAAGCAGGATTTTATTTACTACTCCCTTCGGATAAAAAAAAGTGTCCACTTAGCCTTTTTTTCATGGGTCAAAAAAAGTGTCCACTTATTAAATCAAGAAATAATTAACCTTATCTTTCCAGATTTGCCCCTAATAAGTATTATGTGATCACATCCCAATGCCTATTTAATTAGGGCTAGTTTAGTCAATTTATATTTATTTTTTTTGAAGTAAGTAATTTTTTAAGAGGTGTGTAAATGACAAAGTGAACTATTTTTATTTTTTTTTAATCCGGAGGGAGTACTATTTTGTTTTTTTCCAAAAAAGTCCAATATGCAACTGGTAGTAACAACCAAACGGCCAATAAAGTATAGAAAGAAAAAAAAAAATGTCACCTTCAATAATGCCGCATGCGTCCACACTTTCCCTTTGCGTTTGTTCTACCCAATCGATCACCTTTCCTTTTTCCTTCTTTCTTTTCTTCACTACTCCAAAATTAATTTTCTCTCAATGCCATCCGCTTAGCATCGTGTATAAAAATAAGTTATGTAATAGTACTGTATAAATATGGAGTTTTAATTACCGTTTGTTTGATAATTTCAGCTTTTGATGGTTTCTTTATGTACATATCATATCTTTGTGTCAATATTAATGAATTAAAAACCTGCTATTTTCAAGAAATGAGTTCAGAAATACCACACAAAAAAAAAAAAAAAAAAATTGATTTTGATTTGGTAGAGCAACACTGTGTATATACATAGAGAGAAAGTTTTAATTACCCATTGTTTGATTATTTCAAATTCCAGTGACTTTACATCATATTTTTGTGTGACTGTTGCTATTTTTACTGCTTCATGTTCTTGGATAGTTGTTGTTAAGAAATGAATTCAGAAAAGAACAGAAAGATTTGATTTTGATTTCGTAGAGCAACAGGTGCTGCTGTTGTTTGTATACAGGTGCTGCTCTTATTTGATTATTTATGCGAGGAGTATTTTCTATCTTGATCATTCTGTAAAAAGTTCTTTTTTGGCACAATCATGCATCACGATAGCACCCAAAGGTGTGGCCTAGTGGTCAATGGGGTGAGTTGAGAATCATAAGGTCTCTCAAACAATACGGTTATTAAAAAAAAAAAAAAAATAACAATCCACGAATCTTGCTAGCTTTTATTAAGTTGAAAGTGTAAAAGCTAAAGATTGCATATTGTATAACAGGCAAGGGAACTTTTTTAGGTTGTTGGTAATACTAGACTCTGAAGGAAAGTATTTATACTTTTTTTTTTTTTTTGAGATTAATTTTATTTTTGTTTTAGGGTCGAAAGACTAAACCAGGACATGTGAGCTGATATTGTATCCTTTATCTTGAAATGAAAGTAGAACCTGAAATACATTGAGATCACCTAACAGACCCAGTGGCTAAAATCATCTCAAAGCTAAAGTGAAGAAAAAAAGTCAACGTTTAGTTATTGCAAAATAGTGGAATTTCATTCTATAAGGTAGGACTTAGTTGTTCACTAGAATCTCAACCTAGAGTTGATCCACAGGTTAACCCCGATATGAGTTGATCGACCGGTTAAGCCCCCATAATTGACCTCTAGCTCGAGGGAATCCGAAACTATTGTATCCCTCTAAAATGATACTCACTCTTGATTCCCACAATAAGGTTTGCTTACGAAACTTTTCTCACATGGTTATGGTCTCTTTTCGATTGCTTTACAAATGGAAAACACCAAAAGTAAAAAGGGGAAATTAACCTCGAAATGAGTTGATCGACCAGTTACCTCCCGCAATTGGCCCCTGAGCTCCAGGGATTGGGAAGCTATAGTATCTTTTCTAGGACGGCAGTTTTGTCTGGGCACAATAGAGTAATACATCTCCTTTCTATATTTCTTATGTCACTGAATGCTATTTCAAATGATACATTGCTTGTGGCAATCTTATGTAGTAAGTGCGAATACATTCTTTATTAAGGACAGACAACAGGATTTCTTATTCCAAATGACATGGAATTACTTTCTTTTGTTTGTTTATTTTATTTGATCTGTTCATCAGATGAGAGAGGGTGTTCAATATCCAATTTATTGGGTGTAGAGGAAATGATAGAATTACTATTTGAAAAACTGAACGGATGGGTACCTTTTTGAAAGTTTAACCATAAAAAAGTTCAAGTATACATACAAATTTGTGGACTGAGAGATATATACATCAACCCCACCAACAACAACAACATACCCAATGAATCCCACAATGTGGAGATATATACATCAGCACCGTATTCATTTATTCCTCTTTTCATTTGTTTGTCTTCTTTCTTTTTAGTCCGTTTAAAAAAGAATGTCTCTTTTTCTTTTTTAATGACTTTTTAATTCAACTTTCGACATGGCATGTTTAAGGCCACAAGATTAAAGGCGTTTTGGTACATTCTACGTATCTTTAATTTAAGGCCACGAAGATTTAAAAGTCTTACTTTACTGTTGAAGCTCAGTGCCAAATGCTTCAAAACGGAAATTGAAACAGAGGGAGTATATCTTTCTGCACTTAGATATTTAGCTACAATCAGATATTTTTCTATCTTGTGAACAGTTTCCTACATTATAGTGCTGTCCATGATTGAATGCATAATATTCCCCCCCCCCCCCATGTCGTATAGTAAGCCTACATCTTTGTATAAACTTAACATTTCTTTATCTTCTTTTTTGACAGATCCCATGTTTGAGCCTTGGAATATGTTGGAAGTATGGGATGGTTGTTTCAGGCTGCCCAATGAACTGAAATTGGATATGTGTATATATCTCTTATTTTGAGCAACGAGGTTTGATTTTTGTTGTAGAGGCAGGAGTCTCTGTCTTGAGAAGAAAATGAGGAAATTGTTGCGGCCAATAATTGTTGTTCTGTTGTTCAGAATTGACTGGAAGAAGTTGTTTTTTATTGGTGCTATTCTGACAGTATTTAGGGTTGTGTTTCAAATTTCTATACTTCCTTATCCTCTGACTGAATGGATTGTCTTCCCACCATCGGAGATTTTATCTTCCCAAAATTTGCATCACGAGAAGAACTTAAGGGAACTTCCAGTGAGTCTGGATAATCGGTTTAGCATTAGTCAGCAAGCCCCCCTAGTTGTTTCACTCAACTCTACAGATGGACTCAGTCAAAAAATGCAAGTTCTGGAAAGACGAGAGCAAGTTTCGAGACAGTGGCAACGTAGGAAGAATGTGAACGTAGTAGATAAAGTTATTTCCCCTCCTTCACCTGTTAGAAAAGTGTCTAACCATATGCTGGTGAGTTTTTCATTGTGCTAATATTCCTTAGAATATTACAGAATTAGTTTATCGTTCGTATATTTTACTTTTCTCTGTAATTGATTTTCCAGATACACATAGCATCTTTGACTCCAGATGAGGCACTTGCATACGCCAAAAGAGAGATTGAGAATGCTCCACTGGTTACTGATGATCAGGACTTGTATACTCCTTTATTCAGGAATATTTCCACCTTTAAGAGGTATTGGATTATAGTTGCCTAGATAGCTTATTCTTTCATAATGTTATCTTCTAAGATGATGTTCCTGAGTGATTGTGTTTTGTTTTCGTTTGCTGGAATATATATTCAGATATGACACATTCCTGTTAGTGAATCAAAATTGAGTAGTTAGCAATTCCTACTGTCGATGAGCTTAACAATCATAACATCATTATGGTTTCCTGTTTTGCAAGGTCTAGTTTTAAAGTAGTGGTTGACAGGTCATTGATGAAGAATCTTATTTTGAAATCAAGAAATATAAGTTTTGATGAATTGCAACCTGTAGGTCATAGCAGAAGCTAGTCTATTGGTCAGAGTAGTTAATTGAACATATTGAGCTCGTAATGGCACCTAATGCATTTCAAAAGTCTCTCTACCCACTAGTATATAATTACTTGGGCCAACTCTTGTGAGATACAGTTGTAAATGTTACTATGACTTCAGATTTTTCTTTCTGTATATTGATCGGGAGATACAGATAATAGCTCATCTGATTGCCTTTCTGTGGTGGGCAAAAGAACACAAATCATGATATTGTTTTTTTCTTTCTGTGATGTCTGCACAACCATTGGCTATTGAAGTCTTTTCTATTATGCATATCTTTGTCATCTTTCTGTGTATCAAAAATAGGTTTTTCTTAAACACAATTAGGTTGACATTTCAGAAGCTCTGAGTTGATGGAGCTTATACTCAAAGTTTACATAAACAAAGAAGGGAAAAGGCTTATTTTTCATCAACCTTATCTTAGATGAATTTATTCATCCGAGGGATGGTTCATGAAGCTGATGGAGGATAACCACCAGTTCGTAACAAGGGACCCAGAAAAGGCTCACCTGTTCTATCTGCCATACAGCGCACCTCAGTTACAAAGGGTACTGTATGTGCCTAACTCCCATAATCTTAAGCCGTTATCAGTGTACCTGCGGGACTACGTGAACATGCTAGCTGCAAAGTATCCTTTCTGGAACCCCACACGTGGGTCAGATCACTTTCTTGTTGCTTGCCATGATTGGGTATGCATGTATATCAATATTGTCTGCTAAATTACCTACAGTTCTTTCATGAACATTGATCTTTGGACCTAAGCTTTCTATTTTGTTGTATGCTTGGGGAGTGGGACTGACTTTAATAAAATAAGCTAGAACTTTTAACTTTTGGAACAAAATTGATTAAAATATATATATGACTGACATGTAATAGCACAAAAAAGCATATTTAGGATAGAATTTAAGCATACAGAGTTACCTGGTGCATTCTTTGAGGTGGGAGGTAGTATTAGTGGAATTAGTCGAGTTGCGCGCAAGCTGGCCCGGACACCACGGTTATTAAAAAAAAAAAAAAAAAAAAAAGGACTAGAATTTAAGTACATGTGTCAAAGTTCAACATGATTTCCTGGAAGTGTGTAGAAAAATCGTTATAGTTTCGCGGCCAAAAGTAGAGTACTTTAACTGCATATGGAAAACACTTTGTGATTTATGCACGCACGAGCACGTGTCCTATGCATGTGGAAATGCCAATGCAGCTCTAGAGGGAATTTGCAATTATTGTATGTGTTAAACTTTTGTCTGGTTACTGGTTTTGGAGCTTTTTACATTTTCTTACTAATCTGTGTTTTAACAAATGCTTACAGGGACCTTATACTCTAAAGGACCATGAGGAGCTAAGCAGAAACACTATAAAAGCTCTCTGCAATTCAGATATATCCGAAGGAAACTTTGTTGCTAGGAAGGATGTTTTCCTTCCCGAGACCACCATAAGGAATCCCAGGAGACCTCTTAGAAACCTCGGTGGAAAAAGAGTGATACAACGCCCGATTCTTGCCTTTTTCGCTAGAAATATGCACGGTCCGGTCCATCCCAAACTCCTCAAGTATTGGAGAAACAAAGATGAATCCATAAGAATTTACAGGCCTCTACCCCATACAGTCTCAAAAGTTATGTCTTATCCCGAACACATGAAATCAAGCAAGTACTGCCTTTGTCCCACGGGTTACAAAGTGAACAGCCCGAGGATCGTCGAGGCAATTTATTACGAGTGTGTTCCGGTGATCATCGCTGATAATTTCGCCCTTCCGTTTAATGAAGTTCTCAATTGGAGCGCTTTTTCTGTGGTTGTTGCTGAGAACGATACATGACACACATGGGATTGACATTACATCCCCACTTGATCAACCTCTCTGCAGTAAAAGTTCCCATGCATCAACACCCACAGTGTAGAGGTTGCCTTTGGTCTTGCCTCATTTGCAGCTATAAGATATCTCCATGATACCTTGGTATGATCACCAAGGAGTTGTAAGTACGGAAAAGGCTCAAATATGCCATCCAACTATCGGAAATGGCTCATTTATGCCACTCATCAATAGTTTGGCTCATTTATGCCATCGAACTATAGGAAATGGCTCATTTATGCCATCGAACTTTAGGAAATGGCTCATTTATGCCACTCATCAATATTTTGACTCATTTATGCCATCGTCCGTTACCAAAATGACTCATCCATGCCATTTTTTATTAACGTCGGTTTTATAATACCAGATATGACATGTGGCCTCCAATTAGAGGTCTACGTCATTTAATTAAAGCAGTCCAATTTTAAATATCAAATTAATAAAAAATCCGACTCATACACCTTACCCACCCACAACCATAATCTAGTTGGAGGCCACCTGACATATATGGTATTGTAAAACTAGCTTTAATGAAATATGGCATGGATGAGTCATTTTGATAACACGGCGATGGCATAAATAGGTCAAACTATTGATGAGTGGCATAAATATGAGTCATTTCCTATAGTTGATGACATAAATGAGCCATTTCCTATAGTTCGATGGCATAAATGAGCCAAACTATTGACGAGTGGCATAAATGAGCCATTTCCGATAGTTGGATGGCATATTTGAGCCTTTTCCGTTGTAAGTATATATGTCTAATCCAGCTTGTTGACACCTTTGGTGAAACCTTGGATGTGCCTAAGGTATCCCCTAGCTTCCACAGTTTCCCTCACCATCCAGTTTTCTCCCTTTAATATAGTAAATCTATTATATCCATAACTTTTCTTCCTTATGCTCCAAGTCTCCAGCACGCTTTAGTTATTGCAGCCTTATTCCAAATCTTGAGATTAATAAGTTGAACACCAGCTGTCAATGGTAAACACATTTTTTCCCCATGAAATCAATACTCTTCTGGTAATAACATTAGCTCCTAACCATTTGTAACTCCTACAATATGCCTCAATGATTTTGAGCACCTTAGCTGGCAAGATAAACATTTGGAACCAGTGAGTTTGAACTCTAAACAACACAATTTTAACTAATGGAGTTCTTGCTGCATATGAGAGGATTTTTGCTGTCCAGAAAGATATCTTTGCTACTATCTTTTCAATGAGGGGTTGCCATTTCACAAGAGATAGCTTCTTGGTTGCAAGTGGAATCCCCCGATACTTGAATGGTGTATCCCCTTGAGAAGAATCTTTTTGAAGTCATCAACTCCTCCAAAATAACCACAACTCTTGCTAGATTTGCCTGTAACCCTGAAGCTCCGATAAACTCCGCATCAGATCATCTGCAAATTTGAGATGTGTGATTCCTAGCTTTGAACATTTTGGATGAATGCCTAAACTCTTTCCTTGTGCCCAGTTCTTTGAGACTATTGCAAAGTCGGTTTGATTCTTCTAAAGGATTTGGTAAAGATTTCTTTACTTGCGGTAGGCTTGAATCTCGCTTAGAGAAGCGAGAGTCATTTTATTTTCAATTGTAATTTTACTTTCAATTATAATTTCACCAACACATGCATCTATCAGTGAGAAGATTTCTGATCTTATTCTATACTGGTATATGCAGAGCGTATAATCAGTAATAACATTCCATGATTCAATAAAAAATTAAAGGTTGCAGAATTCAAAGGCAAAATAAAATAGCGGTTCAAAATTTTTTCCAAACAACAAGGCTAGCATTTCACAGATTTCCCACATATTGAACTACTCTTTTGCAATGATCTCAAGTTTGCAGAACAAGACAAGAAGGCCTAGTACATTGATATCCGAACTAAGGTACAATTACAATGATTCCAGGGGAACGGACTACAAGGAAGAAGTGAAACTAAGCTATGCTGATGTTGACATGGTAGTGCACATCTTTATGATCCTTTTTGCATGTGAAAGGGTTACTTTGAGAAAGAAAGAAGAATGAGGGAGAGAGACTGGAGGAGAAAAGAAGAGACCTTCTCAGGACGCATGGATCACTTTCTTCAATGGGATAATTTCAATAATATACAATCCAGCATAAGAAATTACATTTACGTAACCATATTTTTTACATCCACATAGCCATACACGTGATATACAACATTATACACTTACTGCAGACAATGTATAAACCTTATATAAAAGTGTATAATAATGTATAAAAGCGTCATTTAGGATAATATTAGAAATATGGGCCATTTCAGGTGAATATTTTCTCCAAATAGGAGTGTTATTTTCCCTTCTTCTAAATTCCTCAATTGTCTAGATTTCATATAAATATAATGATGTTATAGGCCTAGTTTTTTTTACTCCGTCCGGTCCCAAGTTATAGTTAGTTTAGCAAACTGAGTTTATTCTAAAATATTTGACATTTTAGAAAAACTAGCGGTTGTGTAAGCGCGTTGCGCGTTTGATAAGTAAAAAAAAAAATCGCATAAATATTATATTTAAAATTGCATTTGAGTTAATACATAAAAGTGTAAGTTCCTGGAAAATGATAAATATTGATCCTATATAGCTAACTCAACAAAAGAAGAAACTCTGGCGTAGAAGTTTACAATCATCAGTAAGTATATTCATCTTAAAATTTGTTCGGTTTTATAATCTCAACACTTCAATTTCACAAGTTATCATGCTCCCTTTTCAATGTTAGCAAGAACATATAACCCTTCAAAACTGTGTAAATAGTGCTGAAGGATAGAACGTAAAACATACTCCTATAAGCATGTAATACTTATACTACGTGCTTCAGATGAGCACACAAATCAATGTTCAATGAAACCATAAACAAATTTCAGGAAGGACACTAAAGCGAGTAAGTGAGAAAATTTACTACTGAAAGATGACTCTTTCAGGACACATTTATTCCAAATAATGGATTGGAATTAGAATTGGAAGTACATACAAATTCATTTGGTCTTGAAGTGTCATTATTCAAGACAATGAGCAATCTCAACTCTCAAGTACATATTTAACCATGTCCATCATTCAATATACTTTGATAAATAAGTACATAAAGAATGTGATAGTAATGGTAAACAAGTCAAATTTAAATTTTTTAAAATTAATAATAAATAGGTAAAATTAATTGTTCCAAAAAATTCAAAATAAGGGAGCTAAGCGTAGTATTATAAATCATGAGAGCAATCAGTGTAATGAAGTGAAACATGAAGGAATGTCTCTTAAATTAACCCTTAAAAATAATATTTTATTCCTAAAAAGTATGCAGTCTCAAATACATACTTTAAGAAGCGGGTGTATCTTGTGGGCACACGAAGAATGGTAACTGCGAAAACCCTCATAAAAAAAAAATTACATATTTAAGCCCGTCAATCAGTGTCAATGTTGAAATTGGCTAGTTCACCGGTCATAATTCATAAATTTCGACATCTATCACTGTCTTAGCTATAAAAGCCAATTACTGATAATGGCATAAATAATGTCTCTTTCATAAATTTCCACATCCATCACATCTCAAGTACACATGCTTTCCTTAAAGAAAAACAAAGCCTTTTAAATATTCTTTGCTTTACTTTTGTTGGTTTGAATAATGGCATAAATAATGTCTCTTTCATAAATTTCCACATCCATCACATCTCAAGTGCATATGCTTTCCTTAAAGAAAAACAAAAGCCTTTTAAGAGATGGTTTGGATTGGCTTATAAGTTACTTATAAATTATTTTTAGCTTTTTTGAGTGTTTGATTGGTTAATTTAAAGTCATTTTGTATTTAAAATAAGTTCAAAAAAAAATAATTGGGTTCGTTTAATTTGCATTGCTCTGGCGGTACATAAGTTAAAACTTTATAAAAGGCTACTTTAAAATAAGCTAAAATCAACAATGCTAAATATTCTTTGCTTTACTTTTGTTGGTTTACGGTAATAATTTAGATAAATAAATAAATATTTTTAATAATATGAGACGGAGGGAGGAGTAATATTGCCTTTTTTTGGTCGAATTGTTCAAGTATATTGCAAGTTACCATTTTCCAGGTAACTTCTTCAAGTGCACGACTACTTGCCAGTTGGCACGTAGTGCATGGTTAAGAAATTTGAGGCAGATATTTGATCAAGAGAAAGTTTGAGGTAAGATATTCGATTAACAAAGTAATATTAAAAAACACTTTAATGTTGTGATTTTTTTTTTATATCAACTAGCACTTCAATGTTTGGGTGCATAATTTTTTTTTTTTTTTTTTTTGACTTTTCACCGACCTTATACACTTCATGAGTTATGCTATTTCATAATTTTGATGATTTGACAAACATATCAAAGATTAGGTCTTTGATCGAGGTCCCACGGACCTATACATTCTTAATATGTTGTAAAGTATGGCGCTATTATAAGGGGAGGAATTAGTGGTCTAATTCCTAAATTGCAAAAGCTTGTAATATGAAATATTGCTCAGTTTAATAAAATTAAAAATCCTACTAGAGTAGATCGTAATTTTTAATCTTTGAATAAAAAATATTGTATGTAAATATCTTGCTTTATTCTTTTCTGTCTTTATTTGTGAAATAAACTCAAAAACTAAGTCCCTTAGACTGTTTTGATAGACTCATAGGTTCTATCAACACTTTTGCAAAGTCGGAACGTATTGGCTTCTTGCGGAACTTTTAAGAAAATGACGTGGAGGAATTTCTTGGTCTTTCTAAGACAAACTAATAATAAATGACCTTTCCATAGTGATTCTCTAAAGCTCATTATAAAAACGTTTACATTAAAGTTGATCTCTTTGATTCTAATCGCACTCATTTTAATCATTCATTTTTGACACGAACAAGGGTGGTTCTTGACCTTTGATGATAGCCATAGGTTTCATATTCCACATTCTGAAAAAGGGAATATCAATTATATCTTCATATTGGTTCTCTAAAGCTCAATATCAAAATGTTGAATTTAAAATTGATTTTTTTTTAATTCTATCACTCTTTTAATCTATTTTTGACACGAGCAAGGGCGGTTCTTGACCTTTGGTAATAGCCATAGGTTTCATACCGGGGCGGCTCAATAATATTTGTAGCCTAAAGAGAAATTTTGGCGGGAGACCTTTTTACGATTGTATATATTTTTATTAGACGCATATTCCTAATTTTTGTAAAATTTAAAGGTTGATAATTTGATGACAAAATAATTTCTCGTTGCTTCAAATGTTTGCTACAATACTTGAAAATATGAAGAAAAATAATTTCAATATACTTCTTGGTTGGTTCTATTCTTGTTTTTGACATGGGCAGTAAAAAATTCACGCAGCTCTCTTTTCTTCTTGTGTTTGCACAGAAGAATTGAAAATATGTGATACAGTTTTTTCTATGGTAAACAAGTTGAAATGTAGCTAAAACGTAAAAATGTAAGTCACTTGTCAAAATAGACAAAATAGAAATGCATATTCGCAAAACATCTCTAAAAATTGTTTCTTCCACCCATAAGACTATTTATGTAATAAAAAATAATACTGAACCATTGAAATCATACTTGAAACATACTAATATTCTTTTGAAAATATTATAATTTTTCATTTAAAATGCTTATTTAAAAAAAAAAAATCAATCCCAATAAAAAATGAGGCATTCGTGATTGGGGGCCCAAGGCAAAGGCCTTAATGGCCTATGTTTTAGCTGCCCCTGATTACATATTCCTTTTTTTTTTTTTTTTTTTTTTTTTTGCGTGGATTGGCTTTCTTCTGAGGTGGCCTTTAAATTTGGGCATTTTACATAAATGGCAAACATTTAGGGTTTAATCAATTTGCATAGCTAATGTTTTGATATTTACGTTACGTAAATCAGTCAGCTCCACATGTGTATTCAATTTTTTTTTTTTTGTATTCGGGAATACAACAATTTTTTTTATTTGTATTCGTAAAAATAACTATGTATTCATAAATTGGCTTGTTGTATTCATGAATACAACTATTAAAAAAAGCGAATACATATACACCAAATAATATAAAATACACCAAAAAATTAACAAATAATATTATTTTTAAGCATGTATATAACAAATACAAGCGAAAAAAGCGTATACAACATAAATACACCAAAAATTAACAAGTACGCCATATTTTTTCGGGTATGTATACAACAAATACAAGCGAAAAATATTATATACACGGTAAATATACAACAAAAACGTTGAAAATCTACATTTTTTTTCTAGATCGTAGGAAAAATTTTTGGTGACGGAAAAAATTAGGTAATACAACAACAACATTTTTTTATCGTTTTTGCTTCATATTAACAGAATCCGTTATAGATGCGAGCTTTTTTCATTTTTGCTTCTAACAATGCTTAGATCCATCGCTATTTGGTGCTTTTAGGTGTAGATCGAGTTTTTTCACTTGTTGGCGCAGGAGAAGAAAGGAAAAAGGATATGGCCGGATAAGAACGGGAGAAAAGGGGAAGGGGTGGCGGTGACGGTGGTGAAAAGGTCACGGTATTTCGCCGGAACTCAGGTGGGCGTGGTGGCGGCGGGGTAGTGGGGATAAGGGGAAAGAGATAGGAGAGATGGGTTGGAAGTGAATAGTGGGATGAGTATTCTATTTTTTGTGTGTGTATATATATATATATATATATATAGTTACTAAATGGTATTAACACATAAATATTTGCTATGAGAAGTAATTAAATTAAACTATAGCTACTAAATGTCAATACCCACTATTGTTTGTTATATCATGTAGTTATTCCTTTAAATTTTGTCCCTCAAATTGCTTATCTTTAAATTTTACCCTTCGCTTGAAAAGGTGGCCGAAAATAGAAAGTTTTGGGTTCGAACCCCACTCAGTCAAACAAAAAAATAATTTCGTAAGGCAAGACTTTGCAAAAAGTTCTACCTTATGCAACATAATTTGCCTTAAGATATAACTAAAAGTCTGCCCTATAAGACAAAACTTTTCCTTAAGGCATAGACTTTGCCTTAGAAGGCAAACTTTTAGTTATACGCTTATGGAAATGGACTTTTAGTTACGTAGCTAAAAGTATCTTAAAAATCAAGCTCCATAAGGGCATAGACTTTGCTAAGGCAAACTTTTAGTTATGCTTTAAGAAAAAGTTCTGCCTTAAGGCAAAAAAGTTAAGCCGGATCCGGCATAACTTTCCCCAAGCCGTGCCTTGCGAAATTATTTTTTTATTTTTATGCCGAAGTCGGGATTCGAACCCAAAACTTCAAGGTTTCTACGTGAAGGGCTAAAATTAAAGACCAATAATTTAAGGGACAAAAATTAAAGACCACCCCCAATGAGGGGCATTCCTGCGAATTGCCCTACATATTCCATTATATTCCACAATCTAAAAAAGATAGAATATCTATCATATTTCCATGTTGGTTCTCTAAAGCTCATAATCAAAACATCGAATTTAAAATTGATTTCTTTTATTCTAATCACACTCTTTTAATCAGCATTTTTGACACAAACAAGGGTGGTTCTTGACCTTTGGTGATAGCCATAGGGTTCATATTCCATTATATTCCACATTCTAAAAAAGGTAGTATCAATTATTCATATTGGACCTCTAAAGCTCGCTTTCAGAACATTGAATTTAAAGTTGATTTCTTTGATTCTGATCACACTCTTTTGGGCTTTCATTTTTGACACGAACAAGGGCGGTTCTAGACCTTTGGTGGTAGGTTCATTCGAACCCAATTTATATTTTTCATGGTAGATATATTATATATTTGAAAACTCATAAATTTTTAACAAATATTAAATTAGAACCCATAACTTTAAAAATGAAACGAGTTCAATGCCATAAATATTAAATTTGTCGCTAAAATTATTGACATTTAGATGTGACCTGTTGACTTGAAATTTTGGATCCTCCTCTGGTTAGACATTGACACTAACTTCCTACGTTTTCATCTCACTCCTTTTTAATTTATACTTTCTGTAATTAGTATTCAACTTTTTACGCTCAATATCTTATGCGAAATATTTATAATCATAGGATTCAAAAAATATTATCATACATTACAGGTAGTTTTAATTTGAAAACACAAAATTTAAAAATCTTTTTTTTTTAATTCTGTGTGAAATTAAATTAAAACGGAGGAAGTGTTACATTGGTCAAAATTCATAAATCATATTGTTTGTTACTGCATGGACAACATATTGGGATCCAAATAAAATACAGTAAAATCCCAGAACAATTGCGAATTCATTTCAACACGAACAAAGAGGAGAAGAAGCTAGATGGTTAACCAAAAACATCTTTGTTTATTGAATTCATCACGATTGAGCGAATACATGAAAATATAAAATAAAAGAAAAATACTGTAAGGCCGGTTTAAGGGAGAAACCTCCGTGACAAAATATGTTTCTGTTTCCCGGGCTTGAAAAGCTCAAAAACTAAAGGGTGGAGGTCTTATTCATGACATCAGGACCTTTGTTGGTGGCCTATTTCAACTTGCAGCCAAGAGGCCCATATCTAGAAGAATTTGTCCGTATATATGAAGACAACCCATCTCGTACCATCGATGTGAGACTCTTCACAATTATCAATAACATTTATCATACTAAAGCGGAAAAGGGCCAAAAATGCCCCTGACCTATCTGAAAAGGTTATTTCTGTTGGATGGAATTATAATCCACCCCCACAAGATATTTTCCTGCCCTGATCAACTCCGCTGCCCCATAACCCAAAACCCTTCAGCAAATCAAACCGCCTGATCCCTTTATACCCAAACATAACTCAATAACCCATGAATGATCAGCAAAAGGTATATTTAGACCTTTTCCGAAATTCAAGGATGTTTTGATTATATCAGAAAAGGTATATATAGACCTTTCCCGAAAGCCAAGGATGAAGTGATTGTATCAGAAAAGATACATTTAGACGTTTTCTGAAAGCCAAGGATGAACTGATTGTATCAGAAAAGGTATATTTAGACGTTTTCTGAAAGCAAAGGATGAACTGATAGGATGAATTGGCTGTATCAGAAAACGTATATTTAGACGTTTTCTGAAAGCCAAATATGTCTTTGATTGAATCAGCGAGGAAGCAGAGGCTCGACCGGAGGAAAGACTCGGTCCCTTATTCTCCTCAGATCAGCCTGAGCCGGTTCAATCCACATCCTCCAAAACTCAGCATTGCGAAAATGTAGTTCAACTCTCAGAAAAAACCAATAAAATATTTTCCCTGCAGGTACAAGAAGAAGCAACAGATACACCCGTACCATAGCCGAATCGGGGAATAGAAGTGATGCAGTACTTGCCATGGAAATTGAACCAAATAAGTCCACACTGAATGGAACAGCATGCTCATATGCTAGATAAAACCTGGGAAAACTGAGTTTAATTGCCAATAACAGCCAACACAGAATCAAAGAGTATAGAGCCACAGCAATGCTTGCTGGATGTGTTTGAAACAGAGATTCTGGAGCCAATTGTGTCTTAATCTGCAACAATGCAACGAACAAAGCTAGAAATGTGGCCAAGAAAGCGATCAAATCCATAACTAGTTGCGCTTTTCAGCTCTCTAAACCTGCACAACAACATAAATGGTGTTCAGGACTTACGAGAATGGAAATCTAAGCTAGCGTTTGGACATCAATTTAGTTGAAACTTGGAAAAAATGAGTTTTTGAAGGTGTGTATGGACATGCATTTTATTTTTGAAATTTTGCGAGCGGAAAAAAGAATTTCACCCAAAAACTGGCTCAAAACAGCTTTTGGAACTTGAAAAAACTATCAAATTCCATAAACAGACAATGTGTGTTTGTGTTTTTTTTTTTTTTTTTTTTTTTGAATTGAAGAAAACGTTCACCCAAAAACTGGTCAAAACCAGCTTTTGGAACTTAATTCAGAAACTAATCAAATTTTATGAACAAACAGTGTTTTAAATTAAAATTTTGAGAAACAACAACTTTTGCTACTATTCAAAAACACTAATTTTGTTTCTAAAAGCTTGATCAAATACCGTAACTCTCTAAAATTAGCACTTCTTTTATATATAAAAAAAAAAAAAGCACTTTTAATTCTTCAAACGCTTAGCAAACAAGCTAAGTAAAAACGAATGATGTAACAGCGTAGAGGAGGAGGAGGGTACGTACAGAGCAAACAACGAGGCATTCCATTTGATACCTTTTAAGAAATGTTATTTTCACTAATTATAAAATGTAGTAGTGTTTATAGAGGAGGGTTGAGATGTATTAGGTAGACTGGTAAATATATTGGAAGATTGATTTGTTATTCGTAATGAAATCTAAATGTATTTATAGAGGAGGATTGAAGACAAAAAAGGTGCGAGATGTATTTTGTGCAGAACAAAGAGCCCAGATTTTTTATGTATCAAATTTGTACGAAGCTACCTTATTTATACTAGTATTAAGGTTTTCTCAGAGAAACTTCTACCTGAAGAAACAAAATGCTTATAGAAATAATTTACATTGTAAATTTCTATTCTACCCTTTCTGCGAGTCTACAAGCAAAGGAAAATATCTTCCACCTAGCTTTATACGTGACAAAGCAATAAAACAAAAGAATGAAAAAAAAAATAAAGCAATGAACTAATCTGCAGATTCCGTTTGTCATGCTTCTTCCTTGAGCTTGTGGTAAATATATTGGAAGATTGACTTGTTTGTTGTTGTAGTTGTTTTTCAAAATTATTAACTTAAAGTCACGGAGATAATTTAATTTAAACTACTAATTTAATGTGAAAAGTGAAAATTCCGGAGAAAAGTTTGAAAAATTCTCATGACTTATCTACTAATTTAAACTAATATTAATGAATTAAATTTTATTAAATTAGGTTTAAAAAAGTTTTAAGTTTAAGTATAATATTTAACTTATATTGAATGCGTCCAGCCTCTTGTTCATCTTTTTAAAGGAATTATATGTCGTGTTATGTTGTATATATATTTTTATGAAATTTTGCATCGAAATTTGATATAGTTTTCGTAGTTAATGATATTCAACCCTAAATTAATTAAAGATTAACTAATTAACAAAACACTAACTTATTAATAATTACTATAACAATTAACATATGCAAACCGGATTAAATAATATGGTAGCTAAATATAAAGTTAAAAAGTAGCTTTTTAACAAATAAACAATTAACTAGTTAATATAATTAACAAATTAGTTACTTAACTAAACATCTAAAATAATTAAAAATTAATTAATTAATTAACAAACATCTAAATAATCTGGTTAATTAATTACTTAACTAAAAACAATTAAAAAATTAATGGAAGACTAATTAAGTAACTATAAATATAGTAACTAGCAAGAAAAAAAAATCAATTATGTAACTACAATTATATTAACTAACTAATTCATTTAACGGAAAATTATTTTAACTAACTAATTCTTTTATCGGGAAAATATATAAACTAATAAGAAACGATCTATTAACTAACTAATTAATTCTATTTAACTAACTATAATTAGATTAATAAACAACAGAAAAACAATTAACAATCAATTAATTAACAAGAAATAATTAGGGACCCCTTTAACGCACTAATTTTGTGCGTTAAAGAACATACCTCCAGTTAGGCCTCGTCCGTCCATTGAACTCCTTTAACACACAAAATTAGTATACCTGTTTTTAAAGCTAAAACTCACAAAATTAGTGTACTTTGGTCACTTTCCCCTTTTTTTTGGGTCATTCAGGTTCCGCACTCTAGAGGTGCTGGTAAGTACTAATACAATCCTTCCCAAACCTATTTATTGCTTTCCAAATTTATTTATTTTGTTCCTTCTCCCTTTCTACGTAAATATTATTAATTTTATGCTCTTTAATCTTTTTGAATTGATTATGATTTAATCTTTTTGAATTGATTATGATCTTTTTACTATTATTAAGTTATAAGATGAATTGAAACTATTTATTTAACTGACAGATAAGAAGTGCACTACTCAAAGTTATTGTAATTCAAAATCTCAACTGAGTATTTCTTTGAACAAAATTATTGCTACTTCAACTTATACAACATAAACTTAGAGATGACAAGACTAAAGATCATTAATGGAAGTTGTGAAAGAGGCTTTACTTTTGGAGAGAAAAAAAATGCTTTAGTTTTGGAAAAAGGAAAAAAAGTTTACTTCTATATTTGCCTCATTATTTGGCATTTCCTTTTCAATATTCTTCTTCAGAGACAAGACTAAAGACCATTAATGGAACTTGTGAAAGAGGCTTTACTTTTGGAGAGAAAAAAAATGCTTTAGTTTTGGAAAAAGGTAAAAAGTTTACTTCTGTACTTGCCTCATTATTTGGCATTTCCTTTTCAATATTCTTCTTCAGATGAGACGTATAAATATAAAAAAACACTTTTGACCAAGACAACATAACCAAAAAGTAATTTTTATTTGTCCATTAACCTTTGAATTAAAAAAAAAAAAAAAAAAGGCAAGGAAATGAATTTTAACCATACCTTTGTCTTCTTCTGCTCTAGTGCATCCAGGATCTTCCACCTGTTCAGGTTACCATGTGATTATTCCTTCCTTCCTTCCATGGATGAATGAGAGTCTACCTCAATGATTATTCTTTCCTTCATGGATGAATGAAATTCTATAATGAGGCGAAATAGCCTCGCCTTTCTCTAGTCTTAGGAATCATGATAAAGGTTTAATCCTCATCACCTCAAGATTCCCTCAAGGACTCTCATTATCCTTTAATATTCTTTAATGTCTTTTATTCTGCAACGAACGTGGACAACATATTAATAGAGTGATTTTAATTTTCAACAAACATTTTGAGGGAGATATAAGAAGAAAAGGCTAAAAATTTAACAAGAAAACATAAATATCAATGGTGTCCTAAAAGAGGTGGCACATAACCTACTTAATGCCAGACTTTATTAACTGTATAGTTATAGAATATTAGTTTATGAGTCATATGAAATTTAGTTTGGACATTATTGGGTTTAACACAACAGAGTTGATTTTAAAGGTCCAAGTGGTCGGTTACAACATAGCATACTTTGAGGTTGAATTAAATCAATCCATCCCTTTCTCATATAAAAAAGAAAAAGAAAAAGAAAAAGAATTGATTGACTAGAATGAGCAAATATAATGTGGACACAAAAACTATATCTTAGCCTATAAGAGTCAAGGTTCATAACAACTCTAATTTCCACATTCGTATCTTCAGAATTTAGTTTGAGTCACGAGTCAAAACTCAAAAGAACAACTTTATCGTACTCTATATTATTTGAGACTTGGATCACTTTATTTCGTTCATTTATTATTTCTACATTAAAAATAACTTTTTTTTTTTTTTGTTACCGTAAAGGTTTGGATCATTTTGTTTATATAATCCTCCAAGATTTTTATTTAATTGTTTCAACACTACATAAGTTTCTTTTTTTTCTTTATTCATAAAAGTGGATTTAATTCTTGTGTTCTTATGAGGAACAATGAAACCAATTTCGCAAATCTGAATATTCCTCATTTTTTTATTTATTCTTGCTTTTTAAAATTTTAAAGAGCACAATAGAATAAAAAATTATGATCAAAAGATGGCAATAAACAATAAAAAAATAATATATTAATCTTCATAGAAGATGCTCTAACGGAAGGAATAAAACATTATTACAAAGTACACAAATTGTAAGGCCGGATTTAGAATAGAATAAGAAGATATTATGAATCATATGCTTTTAGCAATCACGCGTCAAAATATAAAAATATAAGTTGGAGTTAAAAGACGGAATGGTTTGGGATGCTGTGTTTTCATTTCGGTGTCCCTCTTTACAAGTTTGCTAACCAAACGCTTTTATTTTTTAAAATTGAGCATTACTACTATATAGAAAGGTGGGTTTGAGCCTTTTTTTCGTCATGTTTGTAAATAAAAAAATGTGGGCGCGTATTTTAAACAAGGGAAATACTACGTAGTGTAGAGAACGTTCGCCTTATTTACATTTAGTATATATCTTTCACAAAATTGCATCTCATAACTAAATCTTGTATGTCAATTACGAGGGTAACTAGTATAGTAAAATTATATTGTATTTAGAATAAAACTATTTTCTTTCTATTTTCTCACAATTTGCTCCCATTTTCCTTCATTTTCTCTCTCTCTACCCCACGAAGTATACTTTTTTCTTTCTTCCACACTATCCTTAGCAAGAAAATCAACATTAAAAAGCTTCCATTATCAACATCGCAACGCACTACTATCAAAAGCATACATTTTATTTTTCGTCTACTTTGGTTAGTAGTAACTACATAAAGCTGAGTAGATAAGGTAAAATTACATAAATCTCACTTTTTTTTTTTTTGAAATTTTCAAGAACCCCATAAATGGAAACTCATTCATCCAGATCTCTTTATTTTATTTTATTTTATTTTTTACTAAATTTTCATATATACACATTTTTGACCCCCTATTGTGTATTTAGATATAAAGGCTTTTATGTTTTTATGTGATGCAGACCAAAAAAAAAAAATGCTTAGCCGACTGCTGTAAGCTGGAAAAAAATATCTTTTTTAATTTTTCTTTTTTTTTTTGTTGAAAAATACAAAAAAGTTTGAATCTTTCTTAGCTGATGTTATCTTTTTATCAAATTTTTGAGGTTGGTAAATACTAGCTACTCTCTCTCCCTTTTCTCGTATCCGCCGAGATATCGGAGCATTTATATTCATTATTTTTGAGTTTTTTGGTTAATTTTTTAGATTGTATTCATTTTATTATTTTGTATTCGCTTTTTTGAGTGTTTTTGTTAATTTTTAGTGTATCTATGTTTTCATGTATTACTGTTGCCTTCACTAAAAAAAAAAAAAATTGTATGCAACAAGTTGAATACAATATTTTTTGTATTTATGTTATTTGAATACCACCGATTTTTAAATACGATAAAGTGAATACGATGTAAAAGTAGCTATAGATGAATACAAATTTGAATTGAATACATTTGACATGAATATCATTTTGAAATTTGAATACACACGACTTGAATACAGTAAAAAGAATTTTTGAAATTTTTTTATTTGCTGTATTCATGAATACAGCTAGGCCGTTTTATGAATACAGCGAGCCATTTTTTGAATACGGTATGGGAAAGCGTAGCTACGCAATGTAAATATTGAAACCTGTAGCTATGGCAAATTTTAAACCCCCCAAAGTGTAGTCATTTATGTAAAATTCCCTTTAAACAAGTACTACTATTTAAAAAAAAAAATATGGGCCCACATATTTTAAACAACTGCTAATATTTAAAAACAACTACTAATATTTTAAAAAAAAATTGTGGCCCACATATTTTAAACAACTACTAATATTTAAAAAAAATTATGGGTCCCATATTAAACACCAACCAGTAATTAAAAAAAAAGAGAGAAGAAAAACAAGTGGAACCCACCACATCCAAACTCACAAGAAAAAAAAAAAGTGGATCCCATATTAACAAAATCAAGCAATATAAAAAAAAAAGTGAATCCCATATTAAAAAAATAACAAAAAAAAAATCAAACAATTAAATCAACAAACAATGTTAAAAAAAAAGTGCTTAAAAAAATCAAACAATTAAATCAATAATGATGGATTCATTGCATACATGAGTATCAACTAAAGCAGCAAATGAAATTATTATCAGACAAAGAACATACTTAAAATACAAAAATGCTTAGAAAATCAAACAATTAAATCAATAATGATGGATTTATTGTCACATGCGTATCAACCTATTAGTGAGAGCAAATGAAATTATTGTACAACAACATACTTAAAATACTTATATTTGTACTCTATAGAAGAGCCGGTTGGGCTCCTTTACCGTCGTCCATCCCAATTAAAAAAAAAAATTGTGGGCCCCATATACCAAACAACAACTAATATTAAAAAAAAATTGTGGGCCCCATATATATTAAACAATAACTAATATTAAAAAAAAATATGGACCCCATATTAAACACCAACCAGTATTAAAAAAAAAAAAAAAAAAAAAAAAAAGTGGAACCCACCACCTCCAAACTCCCGGGGAAAAAAAAGTGGACCCCATATTAACAAAATCAAGCAATATCAAAAATAAAAAAAGTGAACTCCATATGAAAAAAAAAATAATGTAAAAAAAAAGTGCGGACTTTGTATTCGTAGCAAACACTAATATAATAAAGTTTTAGATACGAATACAAAACTACAATGTTATATTAATCGTGTTTTGAACATAGTTATATATATATATATATATATATATTGCAAACTAATAATGTCCAAAAAAAAAGTGCACCCCAAGTTAAGAAATTAAACAATATTCATGTAATTTTCAAAGTATCTCATTAAGTCAATAATGATGGATTCATTGCCACATGCGTATCAATTCATTAGTAGGAGCAAATGAAATTACTTTTCTTCAAAAGGTTCTGTAGCCAAACCATACAATTTTCTTTCTTTTTTTATATTAGCTTGAGATCTAATCTAGATATTAAACTATTGTATTTGCTATTCCATGTCATTTATTTGTTATGTTTACTAAAATAAATATACTTAAAATATTTATATTTTAAAATAAGATAGAATTTAATTACTTTTTTATTTTTATTCTTACTCTAACAAATGTGAAAAGAGATTAATGTCGTAAAAAAAATATACCCAATGGAGATCAAATAATGAATAAGGTAAATTAGTCAAATTATAATTCTAATCGACATTTACTTAAACAACCATGCAAAAGACAACATGACAAGTAAAATGAGCCAAACCTAGAATATTTATAAAAATTAAAATATAGTATTTCTTCGTTTAAATAGAAAATCAATTTCTATTTTGTTTCGTTTTAAACATGTAAAATTAATTGAATAATTTGAATTAGAATTATCCAAATCAAAATTTGATAAAAAATAATAAGTATTTTACACCTTTAAATTAACCAATTTAAAATTAAAAGTATCAACTGATGCTTAAATATTGCTATTATTTTATCTCAAAGAGAGGAAAATAGTTTCCTTTTAAACAAGTCTTCTCTTTTAAAAAATATTAATAAATTTGCCGATTTTGTATTCATAACAAACACTAATATAATAAAATTTTAGATACGGAAAGACAAACTACTGATATTATATTAATCGTGTTTTGAACATAGTGTGTGTGTGTGTATATATATATATATATATATATAAAACGATCCAAACACAACTACATACACATAGATGCACTATAATCTAAAGTGTTGGGCCCGTTTTAATAGAACCGCTTAGACATTATTTCCACATCATTTTAAAATGCCACATAGAAATTCCAAATTAAAAAAGAAGATTAAACTTAAAAAATAAATGGCAAAAATCAGACAATAATCTTCGTCACCATTTTTGCTCAAGATTTTCCAACCAAACTTCATCAAATCTCCACCGGCAGTGGCGTACACAGTATTTTAGCAAGAGGTGTCACATTTTGAAATGAAACAAATAAATAAAACACCATGCCGCAATATTAAAAAAATGAACAAAATATAAATAAAGCCCACTCATGTATATTACTATAACTCTCCTTGATGAATTTCATTTTTTGAAATGTATTCAAAATTACCTCATTAGAAAATATACTAAACACTGTTGTGTTTTTCCTATATAAGACACTAAAGGATCACTAAAAAAAATCGTCATTCATCTGATTACGTAAATCATTCTTAATAAATTTTATTGATAAGAAAGAAAAAAAAAATATAGCACACACTTAATTAGGGAAGCAACAACATTCTTTGTTAGGTACCTAACACAATCTTGTTGGTTTATTGAAATACAGTGCTTTGTACTGGTGGTTCACAGTTTTGTTAACTTTTAGAGGTCCACACGGTTCAAACCTCGACAAGTATCTTTTATTATTTGTGCGTGTGAGGGAGAGAAAAAGAATATTAAAAACAATGAAGGGAAGTTGCCAGGTTTCGAACTCAGGACATCTAGCCATAAAGTAGGGGCGCCTAACCAAACGAGCCAGGCCTCTGGTTGCAACGAGCGGTGTTTTATTTACGTGTTATTTTACTTCTGCCTTCCAATCATCTATACACATTTAATAAAAAAATTCGGCGAAACGGAGTCGCGTGACGCCCCTGGCTTAAGATAAATTAGCCCCTGTCCACTAGAACACTTTGAAATTTTAACTATACCTCAACAGCATTATCAACACCCACCGACCAACAATTTGGAGCTTACGACCAAGAATTCAACAAACCCACTTGTGACTTTTCCAAGATTTGTCCCAAGATTCGACAAACCAAAGTCACTGAACAGTTGACAGAGATTCTCCTCTAGCTGCCCCCAAAAATCCCTCAACCGTTTCCAAACTGTCTGTACGTACAAACTAGTTTTCCCTTATCTATGGTAGTAATAACTATGTGGACTTTTATCCCTATCAATTTCATGCCCAAAACACAAAAGAGTATGATTCCTTTTGCACTGAAGAATATTTCCAATTGTACATCTTCAAAGATTAAACATTTACATTCTTGTAATGGATTGTTCTGTATTAGTTTCAATATGCCCGTTGAAAATAAAAAATAAAAAAGTGGATAGAAAATCCAAAGAGAGAGAAGAAAATTCAAGAAAAAAAAAAAAAAACTTAAATTTCAAAAGGTTTTTTTTTTTTTTTTTTTTGAAATGGGGCAAAAGAGTTGCGAAAAAGTTCGGAAGATTAAAGTATGTCTCACCATGGTCCTTTCCTCTCCACATCTTGCTCCTCTAGGAGCGAACCAAATTGGTGTTACACCTCAAAATTTTTTGCGTCATTTGCGTTGTAAGTAAACTAATGTAAGCTCGGAGAGATCATGGAACCCTTATAGGGTTAAGGAATACTTTTAACAAGTGCTAAGCAAGTGTCTAAAGGTTTCGAGATCAAGCGAATCGAAGAAATTAAGTTTGTCGAAATTTTGGAAAAACTTAGCAGAATTTTGGACAGGAAATTCTGGTCCAATTGAGGGAGGTGTATCTCCTAGAATATGAGGAGTTATGGAATGTATAACCTATGTAAATTGAAGTTCATTGAGTCTAGTTTCCAATGCAACAAACCGTTCGTCGATATGGCATCGGGATCGAAAGTTATGGGCGTTTCAAGATAGGCTACCAGATGGCTTCTCCACGGGCCACATTTTGAAAGTCGGTGAAAGGGTATAAATACCTCATTATTCCCCTTTTTTCATCATTTACACTTCTTTTAAGCTCTAGAAACATCCATATACTTTTCCTAAACACTTATAGCCCCCTAGATTAAGAATTCAACAAGATTACACCGAGCTAGTTCATGAAAAGTGATTGTTCTTGCTTCTACACTACTAAAAAATGAGTAATTTGCGGAGGTTAAAGTTACAATTCGCGGAGGTTTAGCCTCAGCTAGTTGCTAGAGGAAGCTAAAACCTTCGTGAATTGTAACTTTAAACCTCCGCAAATTACCCATCCTTTTGTAGTATTACTTGATGTTGTGGTGAGTTTGGTCTTGAAGAAAGTTGGTGTGGCTAAAGTTCTTCAAGTATAAGGTATGTTCTTCATCTTGATTTTGATATTGAGTTATTTTTTGGAGGATTTTAATGGTTTAAAGTAAAGGAAAACATAGTGTAAAGGTCGTAGTTTGATATGTTAGTTGTTGATATCTAATTTTCACCTCATAAAACGCGTATTCTAATTTTCAAATTTTCCAAGTCCAAGACGGAGTAAGGAGGCCTTTTTAAAAATTTTAAAATTCAAAAATCCCGAGAAATTTGCAAAAAATTGACGATTACAAGAAATTACGAGTTATTTATTTTCATAAATATAATTCAAAAGAAAATACATATCCTGCTCCGTCAAACTCGGGAAAATTGTTAGTTAAGACGACGTATGAATTACGGCTCATTTTGACCGCATTTTTTTACATTTTTAAGTAATGTCCGGAACTATATCAATATTAGGCTCGTTTTGAAACTAATTTTCTAAATTTGCGAATTTTAAAATTTTAATTAGCCTAAATAACTATTTTTACTTAGTAATACGCGTATTTATAATATATAGTTTCTAATTGATTTAAATTAGGGAGGGGGTCTTTATTTTTATTTTTTTAAAACTCAAAAGGGTCATTGTGTTAAAAAAAAAAAAAAAAAAGGGTGTGAAGTTTGTTAAAACAAACTTCACACCCCCACATTTTATTTCATTTTCACCCGACTCCCTCGTATCCTTCACGATGGCGATTTGCGATTTTTTTAAGGATTTCCTTAACCGTGTCTTATTCATGGCGATTCGAGGTCTTTCTTGGCCAATTTCTTGAGGGGTTTTACTCTTAAGCATGGTTACTTATGATTTCCAGATTTATTTTCATTCGAATTTCGTATTTATGCCTAAATTGAATCATGCTAGTTTTGTTACTCGGATTCTTTTATGTGTTTATGGTTGCCATGGGCAAGGCCTTGAGCCTTGGCCATGTTGCGTGCGCGTATCCGTTAAAATAAAGAATCTAAGGGAAACTTCTAGATATTTCACGACTAAGGTTTGAATTTGGGGATTTTATCCTTAACTTGTACTATTTGGTACAATTGTACCGTTAGAGTGACACAAAATTTGCTATATTCGTACTATCTTGGTATTTCTGATTTTTATTATATTTTTCGTGAATTTTAGGGTACAATTAGTTGTCACTTTTTGTTATCTTATCTATTAAAAATTCGAATCTCGGGGGTAGATACAAAAATGCGGGGGTTTTGGGGGGAAATTACTGTTTTGATATATTTTTTCCCTATCATTTTTTACTACCCACTAACAGGGATTTTATAAATAGAAAGTTTTGTTCATTATAGAAGGAAATTTGGGTACCACAAAGAAAAATACTAAGTATACTAGCCTATATATCACTATATTCCTACAATACACCTCGGATATACTATAATATACAATATACAATACTAATATACTTAACTATATAACCTACACTACTAAAAAGACAAATGATTTTTAGAAAAAGCTGGCAAAGGGTTTAAGGTCTTGGTTGGTTTGATGCTTTGATCGATCTCCTTTGATCTTTTGGTTGCCCCGTGAGAAAGGTACTAACTTATTCTAGCCTTCTTATATTCATTATTTCAATTTGTTTAGTGCATTGTTTGCCTTTATGTGATTCTGAAATTTTTAAGGTTTCATTTAAAGAACTTAATGTTGTGTTTATTCATATGTGATTGTTTCTTTGATCTATTGGTGCAAGTCATGTTTGGCTACGCATTTCTTTGAGGTTCTAAGGTTACTGTGTTACAATGAGGAAGGATAAGAGCGCCCTTAAATGTTAACTAGTGGGTTTAATGTAAAAAAATGAAGTTTAAAATGAAGTAGGTATTAGTTTGGTTTTTTTTTTTTTTTTTTTGGTGTTGTGTTGTTTTGGTTTACTGTTTCATTTGTGGTTTTGAGGCTTGGGTGTCATCTTATCATTTTGGAACTACTTGAACATTTGTTGTGTGATTCTTGTACAGCCATAGTCTTGTTTTGTTTGCATTAAGCCCATTTCAATTTTGTTGATTGGTACTAGACCACTTGACTTGATTTATAGGTAGTTATCTTCGCTTATCATATAGAAGCTGTGTGAAATCTTGAAAACCAGCTTGTGTTCTCATGTTTATTGATAATAATTGGGACTTATTATAGAAGACATCTTAAAAAGACCCTAAAAAATAGTAACTGATCTTTTGAATGAAAATTGGCCCTGAAAATGACTTTAAGTCTCATCTGTGTTTTAGAAATTGCTTGTTTGAGCATATTCTTGAGATTTTTGATATATGTCATCTATCTGAACTACTTGTGTGAAGATCTCTAAGATCAATTTTGACTTAAAAAACCATCTTGAAACATTGAAATGTATTACTTGTCCTATATAGTTAAATATACTTGAGTTAAAATAAGTTTAAGTATTTATCTTCCCTTGAAGTTGTACATTTGAGTATAATTTTGAAGATTGTGATCTTTACTTCTCTCTAAGACTTATATGAACCCTTCCCCCACATAGCGATCAGTTCGGATTTAAAATGACCTTGAAGATGCGAAATATGATGTTTTGTTTTTGTATTGTTTACATATATTGAACTAGAAGGTATATAGGTCTTTGGTTTGTGTTTTATCTATGAACTTGTTCTGTCCTTTAAAGATTTATTCTTTTTCAAAGATTTGCAAAAATAGCTTTCAAGTCCCTAAACCAATTATACTGTCTATAAAATCTTATGAACTTTTAAAAGGTTTTAAACCTCTGATTCTTCTATTCTTCACTAAATGAATGTTAAGACAACAAGAAGAGGATTTGTATGTTTATATGACTGTTTGGGTTCACTTGTATACATTTTGTCATTTTTAGACCTTGCTAAGCACTTGAAAAGGTAAAAATCATTTACTCAATTTGCTTTGTGGATCCTGAAATTGTTAAGCGTGGATTTGGAGCCTCAAGCCCAGGAATTTGTTCAAAATAAGAACTTGATGAATCTGTAACTTGTCTTGTTGATCTGTTTAGAATGGTTTATATGTTGTTTGGTCTTATATGTGTGCCAATCACTTGTCCAGATTACAGTGTAACATCCCCTGCTGAGGTTGCCTTGATTAATTAGACTTTAAATACCCTTGCCTGCTTGATCATATAGAAGTTAAAGATGCATAGAACTAAAACTGAACCTAAAAGGGTGCCTGAGACTAAGTATAGTGATAATTCAGGTCCTCCTTTCCTTCTTTTTCTATGTGATTGTTCTTGGAACTTGGATACACTGTTCCTTACTTATTGTTTGTTCATACTGTTCCTGAATACACCATCACTTGACCTAGGAGAAGTAGGATGTACCTTCCTTGTTTGCCATATAGTACTGCGAGCCATTTTTGCCTGCGTTAGTAGTGTGCTTGCTACGGACTATACACAGGTTATGTTTGAAGTTATTTAATCATGCTAAGTTCTTGGGAATTAGTTTATGACTAAACTTTCCTTTAAGGGTTTACTTAAATTGTTTACAGCTTGTGATACTTATTATAACTTGGGTTTGTGCCATGACTTGCACCCTAGCTTAAGACTGGACCCTTGGTCAAAACTTCCCTTCTAAAATCATACCATGAACCTGTTAAAATTGGACTTTGTTAAATGGAATGCTAACTGAAACTAAAATGGCTTTGAGGAGGCAGATATAGCACTTGTATACTTGTGCCCCTCTTGTAGGTTGTGTAGCAAGTCGTATTTTTTCCGATTCGTATTTGCACTTGCCTCATTTAAAAAGGAAGTGTCTCGAGGAAGTATGGTTGTGAACCGTACCGGAAAAAAGGAAAAAATATACTTCAACTTAATGGTACTCTAAATGGACTTGTTTTGGTCGCCACCTAATTTTAGGAAATTAGGAAAAAATCGAGTCGAAAAGGGTTCATTTAAAACAATTATTTTATAATTATTTTAAAAGAAACCTAATCTACACGAGAGTCTAAGTAAGGGTTTTGGTGATCCCAGGAAAGGTGTTAGGCGCCCGTGGTATTAAGGATCCGCTCAATTGCAGTTTACCTATGGGTTCTAATAATATGTTTATATAGATATTAGTTAGTTTGTGATAAAATAGTTTCTGTTTAATATTTCCGCAAATAAATTTTAGTCATTTATGCAAAAAGCGCAATTCAAGAATCAAAAGTGGTAAAATTTTGCTCAAAATTGGGCGTTTAAGGTGTCGGACAAGAACACTTAGGCTAATACCCGAAGCTCTTAGCCTGAGTAGGACCCTACGTAAGTCCACCCAAAAATAGTTTTGAAAATATATGTATATATATTTTTAGTACAAAAATAGTTTTTAACAAAAATAATTTTTAGGCATACTATTATAAATAATATACTATATAGTCCATTTTTATTCTTGTGTTTTGGTCAAGTTTCAGTCAAATTTTATTTTTTATTTTGAGTCTAAATAGCCACAGTTAGTCCCACAAGTTTAGTCCAAACCAGTTCATACGTTTCAAGTCCTTATGCTTCGTGAACATCCAAATCAGTCCTAGGCTTCAGGTTGAGCAGGACTAAGATGGAGTACATGGAGTGCAAGTTCAGTGGTGTAACGTAAGAGACAGATGTGGAAGTAAAGATCGAGGCGCAAGCTATACCCAAAAGAGAAAGTTTCAAGTATATTGGGTCTGTAATACAAGGGGATGGGGAGATTAACGAGGATATAGCACATCGGATTGGTGCAGGATGGATGAAATGGAGGCTCGCCTCTGGGTTGCTTTGTGATAAGAAGTTATCGCCTAGGCTGAAAGGTAAGTTCTACAAAGTGGTGGTTAGACTAGCTTTATTTTATGGGGCAGAATGTTGGCCTATCAAGAACGTTCACGTCCAGAAGATGAAAGTAGCGGAGATGCGGTTGCTCAGGTGGATGTGTGGTCATACTAGGTAGGATATGATTAGGTATGAAGATATACGGGACAAGGTTAGGGTGGCATCCGTGACGGACAAGATGAGGGAGGCGAGACTAAGATGGTTCGGGCATGTGAAGAGGATGAGTGATGATGCACCAGTTAGGAGGTGCGAGAGATTAGTGGTCGCAGGAGTTAGAAGAGGTAGAGGTAGACCGAAGAAGAACCGGGGGGGGGAGGTGATTAGGCAACGGGGACATGGCACACTTAGGTTGACGAGAGGATATGACCTTAGATAGGAAGATTTGGAGGTCGAGGATTAGGATAGAAAGTTAGTAAGTAGTTGATTTTCATTGCTCTGAGCTTTCCATCTCTTCTTCTTCTCTTTCTTAGTAGTTATATTTTTTTATTTTGGTACCGTGTAGATCATTATCCTTATGTGTGTATGACTGTGTTACCTTATTTATCCGTTATCTTTATATTTTCACGTCTTATTTATAACTTACATTTCTGCATTTGACTATGTTCTATTTAGCCAAGGGTCTATCGGAAACAACCTCTCTACCCTATAAAGGTAGAGGTAAGGTCTGCATATATCTTACCCTCTCCAGACCCCACTATGTGGGACTACACTGGTTATGTTGTTGTTATTGGTCGTCGCAGTCCAAATCATATCAAGTTAATCCGTTTCAAGTTATAAGTCTTATAAAAGTTTATGTAGTTTCAAAAATAAAATCGGGTTTTAGGCAACTTTAAACATGGGGTAACCTTAAGGTTCCCAATTGATAGATAAATACACAAGTATAAAATTTAAATGTGTAAATAAATAAGGAGGTAGGTGTTATGCCCTATTTTGAACGGGTCTAAGATACTTTTCAACTTCACAGTTCTTCTAACTGGCTTTAAAACAGTTAGAGTCGCCACCTTATTTTTTAGGAAAATCGGGAAGCCTATATTTATTTGTGTGTCTACTCCATTTTAGTCCACAAAACCCATGAGATTCTAGATAAGGGTTTTATTTATCCTGAGGGGAAAGTATTAAAGCATCCCCCAGCCCACTGTCCGAAGGCACGGTCTTTAAACTTAGTTTAGCGAACACTAGAGGGGTTATCTATACATTTGTCATTATTTTACCTGTTTTCAAAATGCTGTGATTTCATTAAAAGCTACACTAGGTGATTATATGCTAAGTATATACAGTGTATAAAAAAATGTGTTTATACCAAGTATCAGGTATTTATAAAGAATGTATATCGATAGGAATGTACAAAGGAGTGTAAAGAAAATATACCTCATTTGACAGTAGTGTGTTTGTTAGCAAAATGAGTATATATCTATTGGCACAAAAGATATATCAGTTGGTGTAAATAATGTATACAATAATATAGAAGATGTATAATATATATATATATATATATATATATATATATATATGTATACACGAAGCATGGGTTTTGTGCTCCGTATCTAAAATTTTATTATATTCGTGTTTGATATGAAAATTTATTAATACTTTTTAAAAGAGAAGACTTGTTTAAAAGAAAACTATTTTCCCTTTGAGATAAAATAATAGCAATATTTTAACGTTGATACTTTTAATTTTAATTCGATTAATTAAAGGTGTAAAATACTTATTATTTTTTTATCAAATTTTGATTTGGATAATTCTAATTCAAATTATTAAATTAATTTTATATGTTTAAAACGAAACAAAGTAGAATTTGATTTTCTATTTAAACGAAGAAATGCTATTTTTTAATTTTTGGTAAATATTCTAAGTTTAGTTCATTTTACTTGTCATGTTGTCTTTTGCATGATTTTTTAGGAAACGTGAATTAGAATTATAATTTGACTAATTTACCTTATTCATTATTTGATCTCCATTTGATATTAATCTCTTTTCACATTTATTAGAGTAAGAATAAAAATGAAAAAGTAATTAAATTCTATCTTATTTTAAAATATAAATATTTTAAGTATATTTATTTTAGCAATCATAACAAATAAATGACATGGCGAAATAACAAATACAGTAATTAAATAGCTAGATTAGATCTCAAGCTAATATAAGAAAAGAAAAGAAATTGTATGTATTTGCCTACTAAACCTTTTGAAGAAAAACAATAATATGGGGTCCTATTTTTTTTGCGCAGTAATTTAATTTCTACTAAGCCCCACTAATGAGTTAATACGCATGTAACAATGAATCCACTATTATGACTTGATGGGGATACTTTCTAATTACATGAATATTGTTTGTTTTTTTTATATATGTGCACTTTTTTTTTTTTTTTTTTGACATTGCACGTTTTTTTTTTTCATGAGTTTGGAGAGGGTGGGGTTCACCTTTTTTTTATGAGTTGTGGGGTTCACCTTTTTTTTATGAGTTTGGAGAGGGTGGGGTCCACTTTTTTCCTTTTTTTTTTTTTTAAACTATATAGAAGCATTTTTTTTTTAAGAGTGACTGACGACGAAGCGTGGAGTAAACAAGTGCTTCTATATAGTAGAAAAATAGAAATATAATAAAGTATTTCTATCTACTTTTTAAAAGAGTTGGTAATATAAAATATAAAATGTCATTTTTTTACCCTTAAATAAAAAAGTGGGTGGGACGCAATGTGATTTTTTTGCCCTTAAATAAAAAAGTGGGACCAAAGGACGGACGACGATCGCTTTATATAAGTAAAGTAATATATATATATATATATATATATATATATATATATATATAATATATATTGTTCAAAACACGATTAATATAACATTGTAGTTTGTGCTCGTATCCAAAACTTTATTATATTAGTGTTTGCTACGAATACAAAGTTAGCAAAAATTTATTAATAGACTTATTTAAAAGGAAACCATTTCCTCTCTTTAAGATATAAAACAATAGAATATTTAGCATCAGTTGATACTTTGAATTTTAATTCGATTAATTTAAAGGTGTAAAATATTCTATTGTTAATGTATGTAGATTGAGCCTAAACAATACCTATTATTTCTTATCAAAGTTTGATTTGGATAATTCTAATTCAAATTATTATATTAATTTTACATGTTTAAAATGAAACAAAGTAGAAATTTGATTTTCTATTTAAATGAAGAACTATTATTTTTTAATTTTTGGTAAATATTTTTGGTTTAACTCATTTTACTTGTCATGTTTTCTTTTGCACGATTTTTTAAGGAAACGTCAATTAGAATTATAATTTCACTAATTTACCTTATTAATTATTTGATCTCCATTTAATATTATTTTTTCTTTTATGACATTAATCTCTTTTCACATTTATTAGAGTAAGGAAAAATGAAAAAGTAATTAAATTCTATCTTATTTTAATATATAAGTATTTTAAGTATGTTGTTGTATAATAATTTCATTTGCTCCCACTAATGGATTGATACGTATGTGGCAATGAATCCATCATTATTGATTTAATGAGATACTTTGGAAATTACATAAATATTGTTTGATTTTTTAATATGGGATGCACTTTTTTTTTTGGTATTGTTTATTTTTTTAATATGGGATTCATTTTTTTTTTATATTGCTTGATTTTGTTAATATGGGGTCCACTTTTTTTCCGTGAGTTTGGAGATGGTGGGTTTCTTTTTTTTTTTTTTTTTTTTATGGGATTCATTTTTTTTATATTGCTTGATTTTGTTAATATGGGGTCCACTTTTTTTTCCCGTGAGTTTGGAGATGGTGGGTTCCACTTTTTTTTTCTTCTTTTTTTTATTTTAATGTTGGTTGGTGTTTAGTTGGGGCCCACATTTTTTTTTTAATATTGGTTGATGTTTAGTTGGGGCCCGCACTTTTTTTTTTTTTTTAGTGGAAAACGGACGACGAAGCATGGGTGCACACCCATGCTTCTATATAGTTTAAAAATAAGAGCCGTTCAAATCGTGTGATCTTAAATTAAAAATGTATTTAATGCATCAAAATGTTATTTGAATGCTATGATCTTAGAATTACAAAGTTAGTAAGTTACCGAATATAAAAGATGCATTAATTTTTTCTTGACATACTAAAGATATTAAGAGGTCGTTTGGCAGGAGGTATTAGAAGAAAAAATAAGGTCTTTTTGTCACTATTTTAGCGACAACGGCCCAAATGGGATAAATTCATATGACTATTTAGGTCAAATTTAATATTTTATGCTTACTTAATGTCATTTCTATCTTTCCTTCTCAAAGTTTATCTTAATTTAAAATTATACAATAGATGTTATGGTGATTTTTACATAAGTGTGGCCAAATTTAAATCAAATTGATGTGATAATTTAACAACTCTCATTCAGTATCATTCTTACACACCCTACGAAACGACCCCTGAGGCACCTAGCTTGACTAAAAGAAATCACCTAGAAGAAGGGAATATTATAAGAACCAATTACATTACGTGTAAACTAGAAAGGACGCTTACAGTGCACTTGTTGGGAAAAAAAACTATGGGCCTTTGGCTGTATATCCTGTGGTTTTGGAGCATGGGTTACGATCGATCGTGGAAATACATTTCCGCCCGCATTATTGTATATATCTTATTCATGATCCTTTATTTGAGGGGTGGAATTGGTATTTGATTTATTATATATTTTCCACGTTCACAATGATGGGGTGTAGGGTGGATTGGTTAAGGGTGTCAAGTGGGCTGGGCCGGGCCGGGCCGGGCCATTTAAACGTGGGCCACAAGGGGCCGGTGAGGGGCGGCCGGGCGTAAGTTAAGTGGGCCGGCCGGGGGCCGGAACGGGAGAGGGAAAGGGTGTGCCCGGCCCACCTCGGATAGGGGCTACACCTCGGGCTAACTGGGCCCGTTAGTGGGCCGGGCCGGGTTTTCGTTAGTGGGCCGGGTCGGGTTTTAGTTAGTGGGCCGAGCCGGATTTTAATTATTTTTAAAAAAAATTCTAATACTAAAATTTATTAAGTTTGATACTTTAAAATCTAGTTGTTGTCAACTTTATTTTAACCATCAAGTTCCTTAAATTATACGTTGGCCACTCTATTTTCAATCTATAAATATCATTCATTCTTCTCCACATTATCTCACAATTCCCTACTCTCTCTTTCTCTAAATTTCCTACTCATCTAAATGGGAACTAAATGGGAACAATGCACATGAGTTTTGATACTAAATCAAGTTCTTAATTTAATTATCTCATCTGATCCTAAGTCCTAATGTCATGTGCAGATTGTCACCTCTTCATCATCGCGGAGACATTTCAATAGGCTAAAAAAAATTTAATTATTATTATATATAAAATATTTGAAACTAATAAGATTTTATTAATATATTATTATATATATAACTAATAGTTTATATTATTATATACTGTATAACCTATTGAAATATTTTTGAACTTGTGTAAGCCAACAGCGAAGATAGTAACTTAAAAGGAGTATTTGATTTATTTCACGTATCGGCAATTTCGCAGGCTTGTCATTTCACCGATTTTGTCGACCCTATTATAATGTCTTGTTGCTTTTGAACCGATCAATGTTTGCCCCTCCTGCAGAAATTTATCTTGGAGTTGCTTTGCTTGTGTAGGATTAGTTTTACACAATTACATTTATAGTTCTCATTTTTCGCGTACGATTATTATTCTTGTAAATAAAATTATAAATAAAATTATAATACAAATTTGAAAAGAAATTTAAAGGCTCAGTGAGCCTTTAGTTTTCATTTAGTAGCAATTAAATATTAACGGATCCGACTCCTCTCCATTTTCATTGTCTCGATTTCCCCAAGTTCTTACTTGAATAAGAGACACATTACGTGAGTTAAAATTAATGGTTAAGTTTTAATTAACTAAAGTAAGATTCTAACTATGGTTTGAATAATTAATAAATATTTCATATATTTGCTTCCAAAATTTTAAGAATCCCACAATTATAACTACAACTATTTTATTGGGAGACAATGTTTTTAAAATACTTATTATTAGTAATAAATGTAGTACTTATCTTTTTTTTTTTTTTTTTTTTTTTTTTTTTTAATTTGAAGTGGGCCGGGCCGGTGCCGACCAGGCCATCACCGAAATTTCTTCGGTGGGTGGGGCGGGTGGCCGTCCACCTTGTCCCGGCCCCCTAATAAAACCCACCTAGCCCCCAAAATTTCACACTTGGTACCGGGCTTGGGCGGGCGTGGTGGTAGGGTTCGGCCGGCGGCCACTTGTTGCCTTTGGGATTGGTCGACAGAGAGCACAAACTTTGGAGATGTTGTTTGGAGTACTTGCTAGTTTGGATTGTACACTAGAAGATACGTAGGGGATAAGTGTGAAAGGTCAATTATGCCCTTAAGTTGAAGTTGATTGACATGTAAACAGACATGTCGAAACTAATGTTGGCCCATGGTGGACGGGCCCAACAATCCGTGATACAAGGTAAAGTATCTTCTCCATTTCAGTTTATTTAAGCCTATTTTTTCAAGTCAATTTAGCGAAGATTTTTTTTTTTTGGGCAAATTTATAAGTAATTTAACTTAAACTTTTACATTATTTCTGATGATAATCTTTTATTGTCACACAAATGTTGTAACATATTTAATATCACGAGCTTAAAAAATCTAATATTTATATATTTGTTATGACATATTTTAGATCATAAACTTCCAGAATCTTTTCTTCTCTTATATTATCTGCGTTGTAGAATGTAAAAAATAATAAAACTCACATTTACGTATAATATTTTAATTAGTTTTGTTTTTACCTTTCAAATACTAACTAAAGAAGAAATCTAATAAAGAGTTAGAGCCCGTTTGGATTGGCTTATAAGTTGCTCATAAGCCGTACACTTTTTTGAGTGTTTGGCTGAAGCAAATTTTTAAAGTCATTTTGTGTATAAAATAAGCCTAAAAAAATAATTTGGGCCCGTTTGGGCTTGGCTTATCAAAACTTATAAGTTGAAAACGAACATAAGTCAAAAAAAATAAGTTAGCCTACCCCACCCTTTTTTTTTGGGCTTATAAGCTGCTTATTTTAAGCCCATCGAAACAGACTCTTAGAATAAAAAGTAGTACTACCTACATAATTAGTGGTGGAATAATCTATATAACTTAGATAATTTGAGGTGGAGTTTTATTTATTTTATTTGAAGAATAAAATGCGGATTATGCTTTTTATTTTATCTATTTTAGTCTGTAAGTATAATGCCTTTAAAGCATATTAATGAGAATTTCCGAAAGTACCCTCTGCTGCAAGCAGGCATGTCAAAGAAGATATAGCTGTAGCACTCTCACTTCTTATATAGGAGGATATATAGAAAAATAAGCTGTTATTGTTTAAAAAAAAAAATGTGAAAATGGGGAAGAATCTTTAATTATTTAGTTCGCGAAACAAAGCCTTTTTCACTAATGAAGCATACCGGGACTTGCTATACAACTTAGGTCTTTCAAGCAGAATACACTGCCATTCGTTAATATTATTCACCCATTCAATTTTCTTTTTTTCTTATCTCAGTGCTTCTGAATTTTCTTTCAAACACAAAACACCGTTAGTATCCATAATTGAGTGACTTTTGAGTTATAAAACAAAGTGGAGTGACTTTCTAAGAGAACTACCCTTAATTGAGTGATCATCTGAGATATTATCTCTTTAAACTATCATGTATTGCGAGCTTTATACCTAAACTCGATGCGGGAGCTTAATTTTTTTTTAAAAAAGTTTAAAAATATATAAGTAGATAAACAAAGAAGCTAAGGGGGTTCAAAATTTATTATGTATACATAAAAAATAATTTTCACCTTGTATATACAGTGTAATTTTTTGCTGAAAGGGGGTTCATGCCCTTATTAGCTCCGCCCCTCCCTAAACTATTGGGTGTTCATTAACTACCATAAACTCATATTAAAATATCCTTGGAGGAATGTGACATGCTACGTAAATATCACGCTTCAAAAGCTTCTCTAAAAAGTTCCAAGTAATTGTACATGTGGAAAAAGAATTTGAGTTACAGGTCTCCTCTAAACTATCACTGTTTTACGAATTTCATACCTAAACTATTAGATGCACAAATCAAGTTAGTGGCCATGGTACAGATGTGTTATCTCAAGCTTGCTCGACTAATGAATTGGATATTACTAAGCATAGTGCAAATTAGGAAATTCAGGTGAGCAATTCTACTTCAAATTCTGAAAACAATCGAAGTTTCAGCCCTAATGCAGTTGAATTAGTGCGTAAAAGAAATTCCGGGCATCTATTCGTCTTGTCAAGTTCACAGAAAAATGGTGCTTCAAATGTTAAGTTAGACTTACCAATTAATTGGAAATATGTTTGGATCATTTTAGTTTACTTTAGGTCCTATGCGTTCTTACGAATTTGTCAACCTTATTAGAGATTTTTACACCAATAAAAAAAAAAAAAACGAAAAAGGGCCAAAATTAAATTTTCAACTTTTAAAAAAATAATTATACCTTCGTTATCTTTAACGTAATTATCTTACTTATAATTATATTATGGGGTCAATTATACTGTTTACATCAACAGCATTACCGATTATTATCCCCTTCAAAATTATTTTACCCTCAAATAATTTTTTTACTCACTAAAATAACTCAATCGAATTCGAATTTTTTTTTTTCAAGAAAAATAATACGGATAATTTTACCAAAAAAAATATAAAAATAATTCCGTATTATTTTTACTAAAAAAAAAAAATTCGGGTCGTATTGAGTTATTTTAGTGAGTAAAAAATTATTTGAGGGTAAAATAATTTTGAAGGGCTAGATGATGCCACGTGGCATGCTAAGACGTATGGTATAATTGACCCCATAGTATAACTGTAAGGGTATAATTGACCCTATAGTATAACGAAGGGTATGGATAAACTATTTTTTAAAGTTCAGGGGTAATTTTGGCCCTTTTCCGTAAAAAAAAAAATACAATATACCATATTTATAATACTTTATTTTTTATTTTTATATGATGTTGTCCTGAAATGAATTTAAACAGAGAAACAAGATTAGCGAAGATTCATTTAGCCGATCACGACTTGTTTGAGACTGAGGTATTGTTATTCTCCAGTTTTCAAGACAAGAAATTCACGTATTACTGCAGTTCTGTCTACCACTGTCCTCATTTCTAGAGGGGTTGGGGGATGGATAAAGGTGGGGGCGAGGCTCTTTGATTAAAAAAAGATGTCTCTTCGCATCAAAATGGCTTTTTCACGCAAGTGCAATTCCACATTACCATAAGAGAAAGCAGGTTGCTGAACAAGGTAAAATTGAAGCTTAAACCAAATCCATCAAATGGTGTTCAGTTAAGAGTCTACTTTTGTCAATACATGAGAGGAGATGAATTGGCAACCGAATATACACAAGCATTCTACTACCAGCAACTGGATTAGGATAAAAAAGAAAGGCATCCGCATTTTTCAACCAAGAGTTTGTTACTTTATGTTGCATACTTCTAATGTCAGTTAGCACTCAAGGATATGGGCTAGTGTGGCCTAGTGATCAATAAAGTCGGATCGGAATCATAAAATCTCATGTTCAAATCCCAGCAGGCAAAAAAACTAGATAATTTCTACAAATTTGTCCAAGCCTCGGTGGGAGGTAGCACGCGCAAATTGGCCCGGCACCACCCTTATTAAAACAATAGTTCTAAACTTCTAATGTCAGCCGAGTGAAAAAAGTATAATCAGAACCAAAGTCAAATCCTTCATCCGTTATCAGATGGCAGAATGTAATAACTATAAATGATATTTTATGCCAACTATTTAAATTATTTCGTCGGTAATACATATTCCTACGTTAAAAGGGCATCGTTGCACAAAGCTCCTGCACTCTGAGATCAATGTTCAATAGCTACACGTAAGGGTGGCAAAATTGCCCATAAAAACATGATTCGCCCAACACCCTCAAGTTTGGACAGGTCATTGACCACCCAAATTTCAGCATAGCCCGCCCATTTGACACCCCTAGATACACGAGCTCGTCCACGCACTCCACAAAGAAATTATATGATCTTTTCTGCCGTGCCATGGCAAAGACCAGTTATATTTCCTGGACAAAATCAAAGCAAAGAAAAATGTAATGATTAAGATATTTCCTGGACATATATATGCCTTGCCCTTTTGCACTAGATCAGTCTTTTTGGAGTTCCTTTAATCTAAAACTCAGTTCAAGCAACAACTAACTATTCAACTCCCAAGTCCAATATTTATGCTCCCTTTTCCATGTAGCCAGTGAACAAACCAGCTATTGTAATAAGACAAGTATATATTCCAAAGAGTTAATCGTCGAAACACACCTGGATTATCACTTTTTTGCAAATTCATACCCCAACTATCAATTGTCCCCTTTTCCTACATAAACTATCACCTTCTATATATTAAAACATATCTCGAACCGACTAGGCTAACTATCAGTTGTATCCTTTTCCTACCTGAACTATCGCCATCTGCTCAACAAGGTGTATTTTAATACGTAGATTGTGATAGTTCAAGTAAGAAAAGGAAACAACTGATAGTCGGGGTGTGAAACTCGCAAAAATGTGATAGTTCGGGTATGTGTTTGATCATATCTCTATTCCAAATATGTAAACTTATTAATCAAGTTGATGAAGATGCATTTGAATATAGTAGTAGCAGCTATGCTAATAACATCCAGTCATCTTAAGTTTGCAGTAGAAATTGACTGACATCTAACACATCAAATCCTTTTCCAACATCAAATTGTGAAAAACCTTTCCTTTTCTTTCCGCCAGACAGGAAAAGATCACTTCCAAAACATTTGCGGATGCCTTTTTGGTTTTACTAAAAGTGGTACCCGAGCCAACTTGCGCACACCTTGACTATTCCACGTATACCTGATACCTCCTACCAACATATGTACCAAGCAATTAACATTTGTAGACATTTTATAAGCCTTTCAAAAATTACAAGAACAAAGAGCGAGAAAGAACCAAAAGAAAAAGGACGACACAAGTTTCTAGATAATAGTATATCCAGTGACTGTTCTAGTTTATGGACTGCCTGCACTCAGTGTCTTTTTCAACTATTTGTTTATATAGTGTGTGAAGTCTAACTAATGGAAATGCCTATGTAGTTCCAAGGAAGCGGCTGATTTGAACGTATATGTAGTTGAATAATTTTAAAAAATATATGTTTATGCTAAACCGAATGCAACGTAGAACAGGATACCTCGACCTACCGATTTAAAAACCTGGATCCGCCTCAGAATAGATGTTCCTTAAGCATCTCTCTCTCTACATAAATGTCCATGTGAGTGATGAACATATTCATGGAACAACTGGTTTCCTATCCCAGGCCTCTCTTGCTTCAACCAAATCAGGGCGGTATCTCTTAGCTAACACTTCTACTTGTGCAGCAAATGACTTATTTTCATGTTGACTTATTTGACGGACCATCTCTTTCCATCTTTTTCGACATAACTCTCCATGCCTGTGGGAAAGAAGATTGTCCCAATCCACATCATCCACATCCTCTATGCAACTCGCATCAAGTTCAAAAAGAGCATCAATTAGTCGATAGTCATCAGTATCTGCCCATTCACCTGCAGCCACCATCGGCGATGTTAATTGTCTGTACCATTTAGTGCAGCAATGTCCACTATACCTGGTGGACAATTTGTCACTAATTGCACTCCAGCGAATATTATTCCGTAACATCCCATGCTTAGATTTCTTCTCTTCACAAAGCTTCAGTTGCAGATCGGCATTTACCAAATCAAAAAAAGTCTGGATTTCCTCCTGAGCCCAATTTCCTTTCTTCCGATTGGCCAGTTTTATCCTATGCCATGTATTTCCCACGTTAGCCCAATGTTTCCCAAGTTCATCAGCCAAGACCCTCCATTTGGGCCCATGTTCTCCATGGAACTTCCGTATCATCTCATACTCTTCTTCAGTGTATTTACGATTATCATTACTTCGAAACAACCGTTGTGCACGCTGATAAACTGCAGTATAAGGCCTGTATGGTATAGCACTCCCTATTTTTTTCCAGCAGCCCCTTATTTCGGGAATAGATTTAGAGTTCAAAACCTTTTGCAACCCTTCTTTGCCCAAGTTATGTACCTCTATGTATCTATTAACAGCATGTTTGATAATTTCATCTTCTTCTTTTGAGAATCGTTTGCCCCACAGTAATTTTTCTTCCTGTACTTCATACTCCTCGTCACTTGGATCACTGGATGGAGGAAAAACCTGTACATGACCAGAAAATCTCACTCTCTTTTCACTCTTTTCATGTGTAAGATCTTTACAACTGTGTCCTAATTTTGTCTTTTTCTTCTTTCTGATATTAGTGTAACCTTGAACGTCACCAGCCACAATATCTACCTGTCCATCCTCTTTTTTCCTCTTTTCCTTTTTACTTTTTTTCCTCTTCACCTCGTCTATAATATTTCCACCAGATGCATCGCTGAGTGTCTCAACCTCCTTGGTTTCCCATGCTCCACTCGCACTTTCAGGAGCAATTGTTTTGGCATCTAAAAGAGAATCATGGAATGTCTCTCCCTCATTCTTCAACTTATTTTTCTTTTTCACAAAATTTTTAACAGCATCATCGCACTTGTCTTTACTGGACTTCCCAGGCTGTTTTCCACCACGTCTTTCTTTGTTTCTCTTGATGGCACGATCTTCACTTTCTCCTGATTTTACCTTGAAACATGAATCACGCTCAACAGCTTTAACAATGCCCTTTGTCACTTCCGAATCATTGGTGGCGGCATTCTTTTTCCTTTTCTTGGATTTCTTCTCCGACTTCATACCAACTTTCTTATCTCCTTGGACCATGCCTCTTTCGGATAATGTACCTCTGTCTTCTTGCAGCAAATGCATCAAAAGTGGTTACTCTGCAAAAGGAGAAAGAGAGAGGAAAAACAAGGGTTAAAAGACCTAGTAAACTGCAATCCATTCTGAAATTACCAAAGCCATTACCAAAATTATGACCTATCTACTTGTAACAAATTTTACTTTTGTTTCATATATTTGCCTAATTCACTTGAAAGTAAAAGTGAGACACGGTAAACTACTTACTTCAGGAAGTAGCTTCCACAAGATTATTGACAGTAACTAAAGAGCAGTTAAATGACTGAAGTCTTCAATTTCTGGATTTTCAATTTTAAGTTTCAAGTTGAACAGAACAGCCAATTCTATTCCAAATATAAAGAAAATCGAAAATACTAAATCTAACTGTTCCACTTCCCATATTACCATGGCAAATTAACTTGGTTACTCAATTAGAGGATGGCACTAAAACTCCAAAGAATAAAGAAATATATCCCACCTTGAAGTGGCAAATAGAATACCTAATCAATTTTAAGCACCAAAGTAAACCCTTCCTGCTAGAAACCAGTCTCTAAAGACCTTCTGTATTTGTGGCTAAATTTCTGTGAAACTAGCAAGACTTAACACTGCCACTCTCTCTGGCTGTCTCTAAACACATCAAAACAGAAAGAGTTCTAAATATCAAGTCAAGAGGAACAGCGAGTGTACTTATTTTCCATTGACCCTTTAAACCTCAAATTCATATCAATCTGTTGACCAACATAATCAAAATCCTGCTACATTCCTACAAGAGTATCTTCCTTAGAGGCAGATAATTCCAAATAAATAAACTTCACCCAGGGATGAATGTAGAGGTAAGTTATGGGTTCATCCGGTATATGTGTTAATAAAGACCAAGAAATAAGTACAAGTAACATATTTCGAGCCCGATAATCAAATGAATTGTGATATAATCACGGACTCGACCCCATAAAATTTAAATCCTGAATCTCCGCTGATTTCACCGTTCTTTCAATAACCCGAAAATATGATATCCATCAGATCTAACCCCCTAAGATGTTTGAGCTTTTCCTTTCTGAAGATGGAAATCAAACTTTGTAAGTAATACATACATTAAAAAGACCATCTTTTTTTCCTCACTAGAGCAAGCTGCAAATAAATTAATTTTCCATTGAAAAATTGAAACCTCAATTCATATGCCCAAAACAATCAAAATATTTCTATAAGTTTAGCTTCCTTAAAAGCAGATAATTCCAAACATATAAACTTCACCCAACGGCTAAGTTACTCGGACTCTTCCAAAGTGTTGCCGCATCCGTGTCGGATCCTCCTAAAATACACTACTTTTGAAGGATCCAACACGCACCCGATGATATTTTAGGAGAGTCCGAGTAACATAGCCCTACGGCGAATGCAGAGTGCTACTTATGGTTTCATCCGAACCCAATAGGCTTTGGCTCGGACCCTATATCTGTGTTAACAAAGTCACTAAATAAGTACAAATAACATATTTCGAACTGGGTAAATCAAATGACTTCTGATAAAATCCCTAACTCGAAACCATATAGTTTTAAATACTGAATCCACCTCTGACTTCACCATTCTTTACCCCCGGAAATAAGATATCCATCAGATCTGACCCCTAACTTTGTAATTAATATATCATTAAAAAGACCATCTTTTATTTCCTCACTAAAGAGCAAGCTGCTATGCTCAATATTTCCTCACTAGGATTTGGCTCGGACCTTTAAATAAAGTACAAATAACATATTTCAAACCCACTAAACCAAATGAATTGTGATAAAATCCCTAACTTGAACACATAAAGTTTAAATCATGAATCCGCCTCTGACTTCACCATTCTTTTGATAACCCCAAAATAAGATATTCATCAGATCTAACATTTAAGATGTTTGGAATCAAACTCTGTAACTTAATATAGCATTAAAAAGACCACCTTTTTTCTTCACGAGAGAGCAAGGTGCAACACAGAGCAATATGTTGTTAACATTTCAAAATCCAAAATACTCTTTCAAAACCCAGAAACAGAAACAATAACCAATCAACTTCACCAAGCCCTAAAATCTACTCCCTCCGTCCTAATTTATGTGAAGTTGTTTGACTGAGCACAGAGTTTTGAAGGATATACTTTTAAAACTTGTGGTTTAAATCAAGTCGTGTCGGTATAAATCATCTCGTTAAGAGTGAAATGAGAAGTTTAAAGTTAAATGTTAGCATTGTACTTGTTAGCGGAAACGTAAAAGAAAGAACACAAGATTTAACGTGGTTCGGATCATGATCCTACGTCCACCGATAATTGTCTTTATATTATTAACAAAGCGGAGTTTGAGATTTCCCAATTACACTTAAGAGAACCGCTCTCTTAACTCTCTACTCATCGCAACGTATCGTATAATTTTTTTTATTTAACAAAAAGTTAATTGCTCTCATTTTATAGGCATAAAATAACTTCAGCCTCCAAGCGCGCTTACACAAGACTTCAATTCTCCTCCACATCTTTGGCTTGACAATAAATCATCCAACTAAAATTGTCACATGGATTTTTCTATCACATGACAAAAAACCAACTCTTTCGGTACTAAATAACATAAAATATTGGTAAGCTTTAATCCCTAACTCGAACCCATAAAATTTAACTCCTGAATCTGCCTCCAACTTCACTTCACCATTCTTTGATAACCCCAAAATAAGATACTCATCAGACCTAACATTTAATATGCTGGGAATCAAACTTTGTAACTAATAAAGCATTAAAAAGACCCTTTTTTTCTCCCTCACTAGAAAGACTAAGCTGCAATATTATGTTAACATTTCTAAGATTCAAAATTCTCTTACTAAACCCAGAAACAGAAACAGTAACCAATCTTTGAACATTTGCCTAATAGCAAGTGAAAATCTTGGAAAGCTTTAATGTTGTTTGTTATCAAAATTTGTCAAAGCTGAATGTTACAAATCAATGGCCAGTTTCAACAGAGAGGTAGACAGTGGCCTTGTTGACTGAAATTCCAACTGTAATTCTTTTTTCTCTCTAAAATCTCTATTTGACTATAATTAATGCTACTAGTGTTCTCTCCATTTCAATTTATGTGGAAACTATTTACTAACAAAGCTTGCTCTTTTCTTTTCTTTTTTTTTTCTTTTTCTTTTTCCAGTAGCCATGGTTCAATTAATTATATGGGCTATCTGTTATTTTTCAATTAGTATAGTAGTTCCTCCGTCTAAATTTATGTCAAGATGTTGACTGTGCATAAAGTGCACAAAGTTTAATTAAGGAAACACTTTTGGAATACGTGGTTAAAACAAGTCATACATATATATGTGAATATAAATTATTTAAAAATAAAATGAAAAGTTTAAACTTAAATTTTGACTAAATATCGATTGATGTCCTTTTTTGTTTCGACGGACTAAAAAGACAAAAGGGACGGAAGGATTTTTTTTTTTTTTTATCTTCGCTGTAATCAAGGGATTTCCATACGAAAGCATGGGGTATCAATACTTACAATTAGTTAATTTAAGTAGACAATGCTTGTTCCTAATCTGTGTTTTGTTCCTAATCTTTTGCACCTCATTTGTCATAAATAATACTTTTCAATATTTGTATACTAATAGGATTTTCTTTTAATGTTTCTAGTTATGTTTTTTTTGACTTTCCATAATTATCCTATACTTCTTACAAAATTAAATAGATCAAGCGTGGGGAATTTTAATAAAAACATTTTCTCCTTTAAAAAAAAAAAACTAAAAAAGAGAGTGCAAACACATAAATTGGATAAGAGGAAGTAGTAAAGTACTCCTCAAGTATGGAGCTGACAAAACTTAAAAAGGAAACATTACAGTCAAATTTCATTCCAACATCTAGTTTACAAAACATGTAAATAATATATATATATATATATATATATATATATATAGTGTATACTTTATACTAAATATACATATCTACACATAACATATATAATCGAGGTGTATAGATAATATATACTTCGGCCATGATAGTAAACTAGTTGACCGAATGGTACGTTTACGTAAGTTTCCTATTAAAAAAGAGCGAGAAGCAGAAATTTATGTGGTACTTACAAATGAAGTGCTACATTATTATTCCAGGCAGCAACGGCAATGGTTTTCTCTTTTCGTAGGGGTTGATATTTCAAATGGTCGCTCAACTAATAGTTATTAGTATTTCAAAAAGTCACCTTTCTTCTTGATCCTAATTTCCTTCAACAAAGAAAGTGACTTTCTAAGATAATATTTATTAGTTAAGTGACCATCTGAAAAGTTTAAAGTTACGTCTAAATTAAGTTATAAATATTTGTATGGGTGAGAAGTTTAAAGTTAAATGTTAGTATCAAATATAAAAAGTTATTAACTTGACTAAAAAGGAAAAAGTGTCACATAAAATCAACAGTTATAACATAAAATCTTGGAAAGCTTTGATGTAGTTATCAGAATCTGTCAAAGCTGAAGATTACAAATCAATGGCGAGCTTCAACAGAGATAGACAGTGGCCTTGTTGACCGAATTCCAAACTCTAATATCTTTTCCCTCTCTTAAATCTCCATTTAACTATAATTAATGCTAGTAGTATTCTCTCCATTTCAATTTATATGGAAACTTTTCACTAACAAAGCTTGCTCTTTTTTTCTTTTCTTTTTTTTCCAGTAGCCATGGTTCAATTAATTATATGTGCTATCTGTTACTCCCTCCGGATCAAAAAAAAAAAAAAAGTTCACTTAGCTATTTTTTTTTGGGTCAAAAAAAATGTCCACTTATCAAATCAAAAAAGAATTAACCTTAATTTTTCAGATTTGTCTTATTAAGTGTTATATGATCAAATCCCAATACCTATTTAATTACGAGTAGTTTAGTCAAATTACCTATTTTTATCTAGGAGTTAGCATTTTCTTAAGGAGTTTGCAAATGGCTAAGTGGACTCTTTTTTTTTTATTTGGATGGAGTATTTTTCATTAGTATAGTACTTCCTCCGTCCAAATTTATGTCATGATGTTGACTTTGCACAAAGTTTAATTAAGGAAACACTTTTGAAATACGTGGTTAAAACAAGTCATACATATTTGTGTGAATATAAATTATTTAAAGATAAAATGAAAAATTTAAACTTAAATTTTGACTAAATATAGAAAGATGTCGTCTTCTGTTTTTTTTTTTTTTTTTTTTTGACGGAAGGAGTAATTTTTTTTTTTTTAATCTTCGCTGTAATCAAGGGATTTCCATATGAAAGCATGGGGTATTCAATACTTTCAATTAGTGAATTGAAGTAGACAATGCGTGTTCCTAATACAGTATGTGTTTGTCCCTAATCTTTTGTACCTCATTTGTCATAAATAATACTGTTTCGATATTTGTATACTAATAGGATTTTCTTTTAATGTTTTTAGTTTTTTTTTTTACTTTCCATAATTATTCTATACTTCTTACAAAATTAAATAGATCAAGCACAGGGAGTTTTAATAAAACCATTTTATCCTTTGAAAAAAAAAACTAAAAAAAGAGTGTGCAAACACATAAATTGGATAAGAGGAAGTAGTAAATTACTCCTCAAGTATGGAGCTGACACAAATTAAAAAGAAAAATTACAGTCAAATTTCATTCCAACATCTAGTTTATAAAACATGTACATTGTGTATACATAGTGTATACTTTATACTAAATATACATATCTACACATAACATATATAATCGAGGTGTATAGATAATATATACTTTACCTATGATAGTAAACTAGTTGACCGAATGGTACGTTTACGTAAGTTTCCTATTAAAAAAGAGCGAGAAGCGAAATTTATGTGGTACTTACAAATGAAGTGCTACATTATTATTCCGTGCAAACAATGGCAATGGTTTTCTCTTTTCGTAGGGGTTGATATTTCAAATGATCACTCAACTAATAGTTATTAGTATTTGGAAAGTCACCTTTCTTCTTGATCCCAATTTCCTTCAACAAAGAAAGTGACTTTCTAAGATAACACTTATTAGTTAAGTGACTATCTGAGAAATCAACTCATTTATAGAGGAAGATGTCCGTGATAAAAAAAATTCCATGTTCATCTTCCTCCTCAGACTGTATAGAACAGGTTCTAAAATTGTTCCCCAGAACTGTTTATCACCAAAACGATCTTCCAATTTCTCGATAATCCAACAGAAGATTCTTCCTGCCGGTACTAGAAGGTACAAGAAATAATTGGTCTAATGAAATCCGAGAACAAAAGAGACGCAGTGTTCGCCATTGAAAGTGATCGAAGAAATCGACAACTCGTAGATAATATGTTCGATAAAACATGTACACAACGTATAGGCAGTGTATACTTTATAGTACTAAATATACATATCTATACATAACATATATAGCCGAAGTGTATAGATATCGTATACTTCGGTCTTCGGTAAACTAGTTGGCCGAAGAATATGTTTAAGTAAGTTTCCGATTAAAATATAACGAGAAGCAGAAATTCCTGTGGTACTTAAAAATGAAGTACTCCATCTGTCCCAATTTATATAACACACTTTCCTTTTTAGTTAATCCCAAAAAGAATGATACATTTTCTTATTTGACAACAATTTAATGATACATTTTCTTATTTGATAACAATTTAACTTTAAACTTTATCTTTGTATACGGGTGAAATCGAGGTCAAAGCTACCCTCGATTTCCCGTTATGTTATGTAAGGATTTGGACCATTATATGGGATTGAACGGGTTCCAACCGAGGGTCCCGAAGTCGAGACCTCAACATGGTCGAGTTAATCAAGTATCGATCATGACTGAGCATAGCCCGAATGGACTAAGAGTACCGAGATGGAATAAGAAGCAGTTGGGTAGATAAGCATGGGGGCCGTAATATCCGCCACCGATCGGATATTTCGGAACCTTTTTAGGTCGGTTACTCAACTGAACACGTGTTGCTATCTAGAATTGTAAAAAGGTAGGACTCCTCTACTATATAAAGAGGAGCACCCCCTCATTTTTCAGATTCCATTATTTTACGCACAAGCAGACTCTAAGCAATTATATTCAAATTCTAAGCTATTGTTCTACATTTTCTTTAAGTGTTCATCAATATTTTACACGACTCGAGCCCGGTTCCAACAACCCGAGCTCGGTTCTGTTACTCTTTATCAAGGACAAGGTTCTTTATTTCTTTGGTTTGATCACTAACTTATTTCCATATCATTATTTGTTGCTATTTCATCATACGTATTAAATTAAATCACGTATCCTTTGCACCGAGTATAAATTCAACCGTTTCCTGCCTTAAGGGTAATAGTTTGGCGCCCACCGTGGGGCCTAAGATAATAGTGGTGGTTTAGTACGAGTTTTGATAACACATGATATTTTACACTTGTTCTTTGAATTTTGATTTCAGGTCTATCCAATATGTCAGACTCTCACTCTGTCAATTTTCATGCTGAATCGAGCCACCACGAGGAAAACGACAATGGGGTACCTAATAACAACGTGTCCCCAGTCGATCTTAATGGAGCCGACCCTCACTCTCAAAACGTCGTTAATACTGATCTGTCATCAGTAGGGGATGCGCCTATAGATAGGGATAATGGATCCATATTGCAACAGCTCAGGAACCAGTTCAAAATGGCTATGGCACAATTGCAAGCCCAACAAGCGGTTATAGCACAACTGCAAAATCAAAATCGAGCACCCAATGCTGCTCAATCTGAACAGACCGAGGAAACTGCCCCAAGGGAGGAAAGGCACGTTGCTGGGAACAACGGGAATGAACCCGGACAAAATGCCGAGCTGATGAGAATGCTCGAAGAACTGACGAAATGAGTAGAGTCCGGGGAGAAGAAGATAGAGGAAAATGACAAGAAAGTGGAGAACTATAACGCGAGGGTCGATCAATATTCCAGTACGACCCCCCCCCCCCCCTCCCCGTGCACATATTGAAAGGATCGAACCTCGAAGCGGATGAGAAGTTCATTCAAATACCTTTCCCAGGGAGCAATGGTATGGTATCATAAGCCGATCCCTATGGAAAAGGTATGCTTGCAGATGCCTTTGTCGATATCCCAAAGTTGAAACGAGGACGGACTTGTTCAACTTCAAACGAGCGAGATGATGAAACACGTGAGTTTATGGCCCAATTTCAACTCGAATGTATGGACGAGAGGTTCGAGTCGATTGGGCCATTACTTTTAAGAAGTTCAACCCAAAACTCGATTATCTTTGGAAGGGAGCAAAATTTGGTAGGTATCATAATTTACCCGAGCATATCAATCGAAGATCAACTCGAGGATGATCAAATTTTGCTATGCTTGCGGGATGCCGTGGTGTTGTCAAAGGGAATCATGTCGAGAAGAACCATTATCGAGGTTGAACCATCCCAGGTATCAACCTTATTCAACATCAAATGGGCGCAATGGTGATGAAACCCTCCGAAGGAATGATTGTGGCCCGATTTGAGGATTAATGAACAGGAATGTGACCAATAGACCATCAAGAAATAAAGAAGTCTCGAGATTGTCGTTCATAATTTTGTCGATATAGCGGGGCTCGAAGAAATGAGGCACCCGATCACATCGATCCGAAAAAATGAGATAAAATTTGCAAGTACCATCATACCCATGGACACCGAACCAAAGATTGTCGACACACAAATGTCAATATCTCGAAGATCGCGGGGTCGAGGACTTTATTTAAGTAGGATTGGGCTAAGATTTCTTTGGCTCTTATAGAAGTGAGGATCGAAAAGCCCATGGCCGTTCCCGATCAAAGGGGAATAATCGATCAAAAAAGAATAATAAATTAATTAATTTTAAAAAAATATAAGTAAATTAAATAAAAAGATAAAAGTATTACTCCAGTTTCTAATTACTACTTAGTAGCAAGTACATTTTTTTCTCATTACTTTTTAGTCTTAAAATTTATATTATGTTTAATTTCGCGGAACGAGTAATCGAGGATTAAAAATAATAATATTTATTTGTTCTCTTGAATTTTTTTCTTCTTTGATATGGATTTGCGCAAGAATGGGTGGTAGAAGATTCTATTTAATATTGCAAAAGTTTCTTCTATTTCATATTGCAAAAATTTCATGTTCAAATTGTACCAAAAATCACTTAAAAATGTTATTTTGGAAGATGAAAAAACTTAAAGAGATGGCCTGTCCTGGCATCCTATCCGAAAAAATGAGATAAGAGCCTGATTTGCAAGTACCATCATACCCATGGACACCGAACCAAAGATTGTTGACAGCTAAGGGAGGAGGTCGCTCGTTTATTTAATCTGGGTTACCTTCGAGAACTTCTAAGTGAACGAGCCAAAGCTCATTTCAAGAACGTGGGTGCCAACAAGCAAGATGGATAGGAAGAGCCTCAACATATGATCCACATGATTATTAGGGGAGTGGACATTCCCTAGGGACCAATAATAAAACGCACCAAAGTTTCCATCACTAGAGAAAAACGTACACGGAGTTATGACCCCAAGGGCCCCATCTCGTTCAGCGACGAGGATATAGAAGGCATCGTTCAGCCCTATAACGATGCACTGGTAATATCAGTCCTTGTTAATAAATTTAGAGTTAAACGTGTGTTGATTGATCCAGGTAGCTTGGCTAATATCATCTGATGGAGAGTTATCGAGCAGCTGGGACTACTAGATTAGATCATGCCAGCAATCCGAGTCCTCAACGGGTTCAACATGGCCTGCGAAATGATGAAGGGTGAAATCACCTTACCGGTCAACACAGCTGGAACCACACAACAGATCAAGTTTTACGTGATTGAAGGAGACATGGGATATAATGCATTATTTGGAAGACCATGGATTCACAACATGAGGGAAGTGCCCTCAACTTTGCACCAAGTGTTAAAGTTCCCGACGCCAAAAGGAATCAAGACGGTTCGTGATAAGCAGCAAGCTGCAAAGGAAATGTTCGCGGTCGAGGAAGCGGCTTCGGCAGCTAAGGCTCCGATGTTGAAGGACGGGAAGTCGAACAAAAGGGAAGACGCCAACTAGCAATCACAAGCTCCGATCCCGGTGTCCTTGGAAGATCGGGAAAGGAACGCACCAGATGAAGAAATCGACTATGGGGTCCCGAGATCCTTCGTGGTACCCGATGATTCAGACGCCACTAAGTCAACGGTCGAGGAACTTGAGCAAGTTATACTGTTCGTTCATCTACCGGACAGGAAGGTATACCTGGGCACGGGGTTAACCTCCGAGCTCAGGAAAAAATTTATTGAATTTCTTAAAAATAACGCCGATTGCTTTGCCTGGTCCCATTTAGATATGACAGGTATCCCACCGGAGGTGACAACTCACAAGCTGAGTCTGGACCCAAGTTTCCCTCCAGTTAAACAAAAAAGAAGGCCACAGCCCGAGGTCAAGCATGCATTCATCAAAGACGAGGTATCTAAACTCCTTAAAATAGGATCCATTCGGGAAGTTAAGTACCCGGATTGGTTAGCTAATGTAGTAGTCGTACCTAAAAAGGGAAACAAGTTTAGAATGTGCATAGACTATAAAAATTTAAATAAAGCATGCCCAAAGGATTCGTTTCCTTTGCCCAGCATTGATCGAATGATCGACGCTACGGCAGGACACGAGATGCTGAGTTTCCTCGATGCCTACTCCGGGTATAACCAAATACAGATGGACTCGAAGGACCGACAAAAAACTTCTTTTGTGACTAGGTTTGGCACATATTGTTATAATGTAATGCCTTTCGGCTTAAAAAAATGTCGGTGCCACCTATCAACGCCTAGTTAACTGCATGTTCGAACACCAAATAGGAAAATCAATGGAAGTTTATATAGATGACATGGTTGTTAAGTCCCTGCGAGCAGAGGACCATTTAAAGTATTTGCAGGAAACTTTCGACATATTAAGGAAATACAACATGAAGCTGAACCCGAAAAAATGTGCCTTCGGTGTCGGTTCGGGTAAGTTTCTCGGCTTCATGGTATCGAATCGAGGGATCAAGATCAACCCGGACAAGATAAAGGCAATAGAAGATATCACCGTTATAGACGACATCAAAGGGGTGCAAAGATTGACCGGGCGGATAGCTGCACTAAGCCGCTTCATCTCCAGATCCTCGGATAAAAGTCATCGATTTTTCTCATTCTTTGAAGAAAAAGACTGGCTTCGCCTGGACCCCCGAGTGTCAGAAGGCTTTAGAAGAACTCAAAAGGTATTTGTCAAGCCCACCTTTGTTGCACACACCAAAGGCAAACGAGTAGTTGTACCTATATTTGGCGGTGTCCGAGATAGCGGTAAGTTGTGTCCTGGTTCGAGAAGAAGAAGGTACATAATACCCAGTTTATTATGTGAGCAGAACCTTAGGTGACGCTGAAACCAGGTACCCACACTTAGAAAAATTAGCACTTGCTTTATTGAGTGCATCTAGGAAATTAAAACCTTACTTTCAGTGTCATCCCATATGTGTCGTAACATCATACCCCTTAAGGAATGTTATGCATAAACCCGAACTCTCAGGCCGGTTAGCAAAATGGGCTGTCGAGATTAGCGGGTACGATATTGAATATAAACCCCGAACTGCTATCAAATCCCAAATACTAGCGGACTTCGTGGCCGACTTTACACCGGCCATGATCCCCGAGGTCGATAAAGAATTACTCCTTACCTCGGGGACTAGTTCGGGGGTTTGGACCTTATTCACAGACGGTGCTTCTAATGTGAAAGGGTCCAGGTTGGGAATCGTTCTTAAACCACCTAATGGTGATATAATAAAACAATCTATTAGATCTATTAAATTGACTAACAATGAAGCCGAGTATGAGGCTATGATTGCAGGTCTAAGATTGGCCAAGAGCTTGGGGGCCGAGGTCATTGAGATCAAATGCCATGCCCTCTTTGTGGTTAATCATGTGAATGGGACATTTGACGTCAAAGAAGACAGGATGAGAAAATACTTAGACAAGCTGCTAGTAGTGTTGCACGAATTCAAAGAGTGGACACTTGAACATGTATCTCGAGATCAGAATAACGAGGCTGATGCTTTGGCTAATTTGGGCTCATCGGTAGAATCCGAGGGGTTCAACTCCGGTGCCATGGTACAATTGATGAGCTCAGTTATCGAGACTAGCCACGCTGAGGTAAATTCGACCAGCTTAACTTGGGATTGGAGAAACAAGTATATAGATTATCTTGAAACGGGGAAACTGCCATCCGATCCCAAAGAATCGAGGGCCCTTCGAGCCAAGGCAGCTAGACGATGGCCAGTTATATCGAAGGTTGTTTTACGGTCCCATGGCAAGGTGTTTGGCGCCAGGAGAAACCAACTACGCTATAAGAGAAGTTCACGGGGGGACTTGTGGAAACCACTCGGGAGTTGATTCGCTGGTACGCAAGCTGATTAGAGCCGGTTACTATTGGAAAGAGATGGAGAAGGATGCAAAATCCTTCGTCCAAAAATGCAATGAGTGCCAAAGACACACTCCCTCGATACATCAACAGGGAGAGGAACTTCATCCGGTCCTTTCTCCATAGCCATTCATGAAATGGGGAATAGACATAGTAGGGCCTTTGCCTTGGGATCCGGATAAGGCACACTATATTTTACTTATGACTGACTATTTCTCTAAGTGGGTTGAAGCACAGGCATTCGAGAAGGTTAGAGAAAAGGAAGTCATCGACTTCATATATGACCACATAATCTGTCGGTTCGGGATACCAGCAGAAATTGCATGTGATAACGGGAAGCAGTTCATAGGCAGCAAAGTCAGCAAGTTCTTTGAAGAATACAAGATCAAAAAGATCTTGTCAACCCCGTATCATCCAAGTGCGAATGGTCAAGCTAAATCGACAAATAAAATTATATTACAGAACTTGAAGAAAAGGTTGACCGGGTCTAAGCACAGGTGGAAGGAGATTTTACCCGAGGTCTTATGGGCGTATCGTACAACGGTAAGATCCAGTACCGGAAAACCCCATTCTCTTTAGTGTATGGAGCGGAGGCACTAATATCCGTCGAGGTCAGTGAACTAAGCTTAAGGTTTCAGCATGCTACAGAGGCATCGAACCACGAAGCAATGACCACTAGTCTAAATCTAGTAGATGAAAAAAGAGAAGCTGCCTATGTCCGGTTAGCAGCTCAAAAGCAAAGGATGCAAAGATACTATAACCGGAGAGCCAATCTTAGGCATTTTCAGATTGGGGACTTGGTCCTGCGAAAAGTCACACTCCACACTAAGAACACCAACAAAGGGAAATTGGGCCCTAATTGGGAAGGACTATATAGAGTCACCGGCATAACCGGGAAAGGCTCCTATCAGCTCGAGTCTGAAAATGGAAAACAATTTCCAAACAACTGGAATATGGCGCACCTAAAATGATACTATTGCTAAGGTATGACTAATCTTAACCTTTCTATTCTTTTAAGTCTAACCATGCATGCATACATCGAAGTGGACATCGGAAGCAGCACAATGAAAGTCGAGAAGTCATAGACTTAGGACTGAAAGCACGTGTTGCACTCTTTTTTCCTTCGATCGGTTTTGTCCCGAGGTGGGTTTTCCGGCAAGGTTTTTAATGAGGCAGCGCCATACAGCGTGCTACTAAAACCAAGAAGACCGGTCAAGAACCGGGGACTAGGGACTACCCACGTCGGATCAATAGTACTCGAGCCCTCACACTTCGGACTCCAGTACTAGGGGACTATCATACCCTGGGCAAATCGATACCTATTCAAAGCCAAGGCTTGAACGATAGGATTTTTTGTAAGGGCCAAACGATCGGATGAATCGTACCTGATTAGTTTGTTCTTGCCACGCAACCATTGTAATCCTGTCTCTGGTTCAATCAATAAACTTGAAAATTTCTCAAAGTATCATTTTAGCTGTTACTATTCCCTTTGCATTAGTATTACATTTTATTAGACCCCCAAATATCCGAAATGTGCAAACTGAAGTCTAAAAGCCTAAGTTGTTAAAAGACTACGGTCTAAAATATAAAGGACTACGGTCTAAGTTGTTAAAAGACTACGGTCTAAATTGTTAAAGACTACGGTCTAAAAACCCAAAAACTACAACTCAACTTGTTTAGTAGACTACGGTCAAAATGAGGTCCGAAGTCATTGGGATTTCAACCCGATCACACAATGCGACTCAGAGACGTTTAAGTTTGCAAACAGAAAATAGGCCTTGCATACTACATATTCATTAACTTATTAACGGTTAACAATTAGCATCGGTATCGTCTTTGAAATTCGGTACTAAGGCAATATCATATCGGTAACACTCGAGACTGAGTCACTACCACTTCAAATTTTATTTTACCAAGGCAATATCATATGTCGGTGAAACTCGAGACCGGGTCACCACTACTTTAAATTTTATTCTTACTAAAGCAATAATGCGAGCTAAGGCAATAGTGCGCATCTGATAAGTTCGAAACCAAGTCAATGATTATTCTAATCCTTAAACACAAAGCATAAAGGAATATTATGCAATGAAAAACGATAAATAAAGCCGGGCAAAAGATTTGTTATATATATATATATATATATATATATATATATATATATATATATATATATATATATATATATATATATATATATATATATATATATGTGTGTGTGTGTGTGTCAAATATTTGCAAAGGCTCAAAAAACGGCCTTGAGTTCCAAAACATAAAAACTACAATGTCAAATATTTACAAAGGCTTAGAAAACGGCCTTGAGTTCCAAAACATAAAAAACTACATAGAAATAGCAAAAACCGAAAAGAAGTCTAAGGCTCCTAAGCCTAATCTTCATTCGAGCTCTCGGCATCACCCTCGTCTGATTCGAGGTCACTGTCCGACCCTTCCGGATCATACTTAGCCTTCGCCTCTGCCCCGAGCCTCTTGGCCTCTTCGATCTAGTCCGATAAGTCCAACCCAGTGGCATAAATGTCTTCTAAAGTCTCCCTTCGGGATAGACACCGCATGTATTCGACCCTACTGTCGCTCTTTTTCTCAGCCGCGGTTATATCGGCTTTGTATTAAGCCAGCATCCTATTAAAACCCGAGATTCGGCCCAAGGCTTTATTGTACTTCGCCTGCAGATCGATATTATCACGGCCAAGATTGTCCCGCTCCGACTCGGCCGAGGCAAGTTTCAATCGAAGTTTTGCAATTAATTTCGACCTCTCATCAGCCTTGTCCGTTATCACACGGAGCTGATCCTTAACCGATGCCAAGTCCTCTTTGAGAGCATCTCGCACGGAGGCAACACCATCCATTTTGCCCTTGACGGCCTCGAGCTAGGGCTTAATCTCGTTGAGCTCAAACCGAAGCTGCTTGATCAATGTCATATACTCCTAGGCCTGAGAAGGGGTGGCGTTAGCATCGACTATTAACCGCTTATTATGAACTTCAAAAGCCCTTACCTTCTCTGTTAGGAGGTCATGTTCCCGACTGGCCTCGATGGCCTCATTCCGGACCTTCTCCAAATCGAACTGAAGAGTGAAGTAATCGGGAAAGCTCGAGATCAACTCTTGGCTTTGCTCATAGAGCTTCCTGAATGATTCTGTCTCTCGGGTTTTGTTATACCCCGCATTTTCAGAGCATGACTATGACATGTACCTCACCGTAGTAATGGAGTGTCGGAGACGTCCCATGATGTTTTGAAAGGCACAAGCCATGGAAAGTACGTAACAACGAAGAAAAAGGATGAATTACAATCTCGTAAGTCGTAGTCGGGAAAGAGTACTTTGGAACACGAGAACATGGCCATTATTAGTATAATAGTTGATAAATATCATGTATGGAGAGTTTCGAAATATTTCGAGATCGAGCAAATTGAAGAAAATAAGTTCGACGAAAATTTGAGAAATCTTTGGACGGATTTTTAGTCAAATTTGGAGGAGCATATCTCCTAGTATATTTGGAGTTTTAAGGTGAAACAAAAGCCTAAAATGAAGCTCGTCGAGTCTAGTTGATAATGCAATAAACTGCTCGTTGAGAGGACGTCAGAGTAGAGAATTATAGACGTTACAAACGGAACTCTCAACGAAACAAAGAAACGGGCGCAACGAGGGCGCTACATTCGCTACGATTGTAGCTACGATGCGCCGCCTCAGCCCCTATAAAAAGGGTTAAAACCCCATTTTTTTTTCATCTAAAAAGTTCCAAAAATTTCCAGAAAATTCAGCAACAAGGGAGCAATATACATCACAAAAATTGAGGATTTTGAGTGAAATTTCAAGTAACGAAGTATCAATCGAGGTCCGGGCAACCCGTAGTCGCGAATATAATTTCGTTTAGTGTTGGAGTGGCTTGGGAACAAGAAAATGATGAAGATTTGGGCTACCTTCATAAAACAAGGTATGAATCATCAAATTCCTCTTTTTATCATGTTTGATTAAGGGATATTTGAAAGAATAAAGATTATAGTTGTTGTGTTGATGTTGTTGGATTATGGATTGAGGGTTGAAGAGAAATTTGGATGAAAATACATATATTTATCTTGTAGAATGTTGAAAATGTTGTTATTGATGTTGTTAGTATTAATTTCGACTTCTTTACGGAAATAAAGTTATTAATTAGTCGTATCCCAAGTTGGTTAGTTGGAAAATTTAGAAAACGATGTGTGGGCTGTTTTACGGCATATGTTGCTATTGGAAATGATGTTATTACTATTGGTTTTGTTGTTGATGTTGTTGGTTGTTGAATTGGAATTTCGGGCTAGGCATATAAATAGGGGAAATGCTGCCCGAATTTCGACAGAATCTAAAAGGACTTTCATTAAGTGTTTAAGACGAGCGTATGACGATGATCCTAACGATATTATGAATGGTTCTATATGTAGATTACGAGGCTACGAATAATTCTTAAGCGAGTTGCAAGACAGGAAATAAGTTGGAAATCGAGAAGTATCTTCCAGGTATGTTAAGGCTCGCCCCTTTCTTTCAAAGGCATGATCTCTAGGTTATGATTTCATAAATGTTTCCATATTTTCCTTGTTATCAAAAGTTAAGAAATCTAAGATTCCGAGGCATGATTTCCTTCCTGATAATCCATAAATGTTTTCCAAAATATTCGTATCTTCCAAATCAAAGGTTGTGATTATGTGAGCCCTTATGATGGCAACGATGGGAATGTTTTTCAATAACAATGATGATGTCAAAGATGAGAATGTTATTATGATGAAAATGATGAGAATGATTTCATGTTTAAAGGTTTCAAGTTTATGTTTTCGATGACGATATGAGAACGTTGAACTATTTCTTGATGTCTCAATTTTGTTCATGGAAGATGACTATTTCTTTTAAGATTCTAAAAAGTACATGACTTGATGCCCTATGAGATTTATGGTCTTATTCTACGTTTTCTCTTAGTTCTATTCTCCATTGATAGTCTCACCTTAAATTAATTGTTCCTTCAAGGTGAGACAAAGCGACGATAATTATTCCATAATATAATCGGAGGTTACCGACCTTACGTCACTCCGATACAGTTGTGGCTTTTGATTGGGCTCTTATGCATGCTATATATATATATATATATGTATGTATTTTCTCACACCGCGCCGCGCTATAGTCGGCCGGGCAGGCACGTAGATGTGCACACCACTGCAGTGGGCATGTTATGATATTGCCCCGAACGCGGGAGGCCCGGACGCGGGCTAATGATGATAACACCGAGCCTTAAATGGCCGGGCATGATACTACTTATATATCACACCGAGCCTTCATGGCCGGGCATGTTACTTTCACACCGAGCCTTTATGGCCGGGCATGTTACTATGTATATGTATGAAATGTTTTTTTTTAAAAGGCTAAGCATGCATGACATCCGCCTTATGAGGCATCCAGATGTTCAGGTTATCTCTCTTACTCATTATTACTTTTCATATCTATATTATGTTATTATTCATGCCTTACATACTCAGTACATTATTCGTACTGACGTCCCTTCTTGTGGACGCTGCGTTTCATGCCACGCAGGTGTATACAGACGAGTAGAGGATATGGCTAGAAGATGTTCCAGCTGGATTGGCGAGCTCCATTTCTTTCCGGAGTGTTGCCGAGTCAGAGTATCCATGTCATGGTATAATGATTTATGTTAGAGACTTTGCAGACAGAGTCACGTATATAGTATGTCAGTTTTGCAAGCGGCTCTGTAAGCCGATGTATTATCATGCATTACTTTGCAGATTTTATATGATCACAGATCTTACTTGATTTGATAAAGACGGAAAGAATGTTTTTCTGAAAAACTTTCATCATGCATTTCATTCCATGATTTAAGGGCCCAATGAGACTATGAGTATAACGAGAGCCAGTGGGTTCGCTCGACTCTAAGTAAGGGTCGGGTGCCCATCATGCCCTATCAGGATTGGGGTGTGACAAGTTGGTATCAGAGCAGTTCGTTCTAGGGGTTGTCTGCAAAGTCGTGTCCAGTAGAGTCTTGTTTATGGGTGTGAAGCGCGCCACACTTATAAACAAGAGGCTGCAGGGCATTTAGGAACTATTGACCTTTCTTTCTTATCTTAGATCGTGCCATAGAGCTAAATCATAGGATATGACATCCCGGATTCTAACTGAATGCTTTGATCACGGATAAGCAGTTGATTATGTCACTACGAGGAAATTGCTTCGAATTGAAGTCATTCCATTGAAAGGTATGTTTCCTGTTTCATTAACATGGATAAATGTTGATATAAGAACTTGAGCAAGATATTATGGTATTTGTGATTGCTCTGTAGAGCATTGGATGTGTTTTCTGGGCTGTGTGCAGGAATGAGGTAGTATGAATTATAGAGGAAACTCTGCCAAAATTTATTCAAATTGAATTGTTTGCATGTCGATAAAGAAAGAGTAAAATGAAAATGTGACCATTAGCCGTTCACTGAAGGAACAGTTATGGGACCTATTGGAAACATAAAGGAAGTTGACATCAGGAACTCAAATGCAGTATTACGATTTATAGATTAGATTGGCTAGTGAGTGGTAACAAAGAGATATTGATATGGGAAGGAAGTTAACAAGTACGGGAAAGTTCCATTCAGAAGTATATATAAATATATACGAGATTAAGATGGGTTTGTACTCTTTGTGGAATGATCTACAAAACTTCTAAGTAGATATTGTTAAGTGGCAAACGGGAAAGGAGCCCCTGTAAGAGCAATGGAAATCTAAGAGGACCTTCAAGATGACAATACGAGAAATAAACATATAGACGAGCAAGCTATAGTATTGTAAAGGGGAATAAGAAATGAACGAAGAAAGAAAGAAAAGGACGTCTAAGAGTGTTTATAAGTTGATGAAAAGGTGATGAAAGTATGATTAATGATATATTCCTCGATACATATAGGCTCGGGCGAAGGACAAACTTGGTTGTAAGGTATGTGAGGTGTTCGTTCCCTCCCTTTTTTTGGTGTGAACCCGGCTAGAACATGAACATGAGCACTCTATAAAAACCCAGTCTATTCCCATGCCTTGTATTTCAAATTGACTGATTCTTGAAATACTATTTTGCTCATCATCGATTATTCCTTTGGATTCGATACGCATTCCATAAGCAATCCAGAGGTTATGATCTTGTGTTACTCGAAAGGCCAAGAATCAGATCCCTAATTTCTCATTCAAAAATCAGCATCAGAACATCGCTGCGGAAGAAAACAGAGTTCTGCGCAGAAAGCTTCAGGGCATTGCGCTTTCCGTCCGCATCGCGGAAGGAAAGCGGAAGGCCTCAGGGCTTCTCGCTTTTCGTCCGCATCGCGGAAGAAAAGCGGAGACACACAGATGAAGTTGCGCTTTACGTTCGCATCGCGGAAGGAAAGCGGAAGGTATATATGTGCTTTCCTTCCGCATCGCGGAAGAAAGGCGGACCCCTGCGCAAATTTTTTTTTCGGTCTAGACCCATAATGGTATATACGTATGAATGAACGTAATGCATTATTCTACGGCATAAAAGAAGGAAGTGATTTGAATTGTGTCCAAAATATGTGGATATTTGACTTGATACAAGAATTCAATTAGCAAAAGAGAAATAAATCAGACCATGCGATGAGGGTGACTCTGACATTACATGGACCAGAGGAGTTGAAGGATCGCTAGGCTCGGCCAATGGACTACCATAGACAATCAATACTCGAATGTTACTGGTATATGACGACATTATTAGACGAATTAGAATGATTCCAAGTACGGAAGAAAGAAATGTACCACTTGAAGGAGTCAAAATTCGAAAGGAACTAATGTAAAGGGTGTGCAAAAGGAAAAGTGAAATTGGACTAAATTCATGTATATTATGAAACAGACGGGGGGAAAGAAGGCATGACAAGATAATGGAGGTTGAGTAAATCGAAAGAAATAAGTTTTTGTCAAATATAATACGTTGTGTCCGGCTATGGTTCGAATCGCTCATACCAGAGAAATTTTTGTTACAAGTAAATATGCTGTGACGAAGCACCCCGAAAAGGTAATGAAGGAAGTGAGAATGCCAATAAGTGATCAAGGATAAGTATCAGGACAGACGGGATTACTAAAGAAAAATCGCGGCGTTGGAAGGGAGGAGAGTTGTAAAAGAGAAATACTTATAAGACTCTCAACGATCGTCAAAAGAAAGAAAGACAGCATGCTTATGGATAGCACGACAGCAGTACTACCTGAGGTTTGAAAATATCTCCTGCGCCGTGAAATCGTAAGTCACCGTTTATATTGAATTGCGAGAGTATATGTTACAGGACCATATGAATGATCGTCCTGATGGAATGGCTAATAAAATGGTGCGGAGACGACAATAAATATTTGAAGAGTAATGGAAGCTAGTTAAGTTTAAGTTAGCCGCTGGTGTAGGAAAGCCAAGGACTCAAAGAGGGAAGCACACTCGTATTGAAAGGAAGTGATGATTATGCAAGATTTTATTTTAGTCTCCGGATTATGAGTTATTTGGTAATGATGTTCGGATTAGAGGAGAAGGAACTGGGAGGAAAGATTCAAACAAGGATTTGAAAATAATTTGAATAGTGGATTAGTATGTTGCACGTATAATCTTGCGATAGGGATAACAACGATGACAAAAAATATTATATGTAAGCATATAAGGAATGGTGCGAGGATTGTTGTATGTGGTTGAATTGAGTCTCATTTGAATACAAATCCCTTAGCTATGGTATTTTCGACGCATTGGATGAGTAATCCGAAGTAAAGTGATTAATGAGACTAATAAGCCATTAGCAAGGAAAATGCTATTGCAAGCCATCTGGGCGATACCATAGGTGGAACTATGATGACATGGTTAGGAATTAAGAAGTACGACAAAAGCATTAAAAAAAAAAAAAAAAAAAAGAGATGGAATGATATGAATATAAAGTATCACTAGAGAAGTAAGCAAGGAAAAGTGCCGCAGCTAAATAAGAAAGTTGCCAATTAGCAGAGAAATAAAGGGCTGTGAAATAAAGGAACTAAGCCAACGGAAGGTGAAGTCGTGGAAGTAGGTGACGACAAGATCACAAGAAAAGGATCCAAGGATATAACTAAAAGAGGGACATTTAAGGAATTAAGAGGTTCGCTTGATTGACAAATCGAAATGACAGACAATAGCCTCAAACTATGGGAAAGACTTATTAAGCGATAGTCGGCAAAGGTTAAAAGTAAAAGGAGAAATCCAAAGGAAATGATCAAAGGATATCACGTTTGATTAGATCCATCGGGTGACAATGAAACCTCGTGGAGCAAGCAGTATGATGGCTCTTATTGGAAAAGGGACAAATGAAGGTTACAGACAAAAGCAAGAACGAAAAGATCTGAATTCGACGCGTGATTAAGAATCTTGGTTATTTTTCGACAAACTCTTGGATTCACCCCTAATCCATTAGCTGAACTAAGGATCAGAAACTTTAAGAGTAAATTGAAGGAAATGGATTATTAAAGAAGAGTTTTGAGATGTTTTTGATATAAGTACAAGAATTATCATTAGTTAGCCAACTACCGGAAGTTCAATTGAAGGAAAGAGAAATTAAGCGAGGCACCGCGGTGTTAAATCAGTTGAAGGATAAAGTATCGCAAGAATTAATTCAACTGCTATAGAAAGCAAAAAGCTTTTAAAATGTGCTAAATGAATGATCAGCTTTGAGATTATGTTTAACGTAAGAAAGTAAGAACAAGAATTTCTAAAAAAAAATTGGATAAAAAAAAGATAAAAGTATGTGTAGTAAAGGGCATACAAGAATGTGAACAACGAATTCGAAGAGACAATGAACGCGATAAAGCATGGAGAGTTAGTGGACAGACAAGTAATAAGAAAAAGGGATGACCTTGAGTACAGGCGTAATCTTGGCTACAAAAGAAGAAGAATAGATTACATAATTCGGGTAAGTTCAGTCTTAACGAACAAGTAAGACTCGGCTTAAGTAAGCAAGGTAAATACGATAAATACGGGTAAAAACATTGATATCTACCTCGGAGCGAACTACACACACCTCAACATTCGAGGATGAATGTTTTTAAAGGGGAGGAGGATGTTATACCCCGCATTTTCGGAGCATGACTATGACATGTACCTCACCGTAGTAATGGAGTGTCGGAGACGTCCCATGATGTTTTGAAAGGCACAAGCCATGGAAAGTACGTAACAACGAAGAAAAAGGATGAATTACAATCTCGTAAGTCGTAATCGGGAAAGAGTATTTTGGAACACGAGAACATGGCCATTATTAGTATAATAGTTGATAAATATCATGTATGGAGAGTTTCGAAATATTTCGAGATCGAGCAAATTGAAGAAAATAAGTTCGACGAAAATTTGAGAAATCTTTGGACGGATTTTTAGTCAACTTTGGAGGCGCATATCTCCTAGTATACATGGAGTTTTAAGAGCCTAAAATGAAGTTCATCGAGTCTAGTTTGTAATGCAATAAACCGCTCGTTGATAGGACATCGGAGTAGAGAATTATAGACGTTACAAACTGAGCTGATGAAGCAGAAACAAAACTGCAACAGGGCGCTACAGTACTGCTACATCGTAGCTACAGTGCCCCCCTCAGCCCCTATAAAAAGGGTTAAAACCCCATTTTTTTCATCTAAAAAGTTCCAAAAATTGCCAGAAAATTCAGCAACAAGAGGGAGCAATATACATCACAAAAATTGAGGATTTTGAGTGAAATTTCAAGTAACGAAGTATCAATCGAGGTCCGGGCAACCCGTAGTCGCGAATATAATTTCGTTTAGTGTTGGAGTGTCTTGGGAACAAGAAAATGATGAAGATTTGGCTACCTTCATAAAACAAGGTATGAATCATCAAATCCCTCTCTTTATCAAGTTTGATTAAGGGATATTTAAAAGAATAAAGACTATAGTTGTTGTGTTGATGTTGTTGGATTATGGATTGAGGGTTGAAGAGAAATTTGGATGAAAATACATATATTTATCTTGTAGAATGTTGAAAATGTTGTTATTGATGTTGTTAGTATTAATTTCGACTTCTTTACGGAAATAAAGTTATTAATTAGTCGTATCCCAAGTTGGTTAGTTGGAAAATTTAGAAAACAGTGTGTGGGCTGTTTTATGGCATATGTTGGTGTTAGAAATGATGTTATTACTATTGGTATTGCTGTTGATGTTGTTAGTTGTTGAATTGGAATTTCGGGCTAGGCATATAAAAACGGGGGAAATGCTTGCCGAATTTCGACGGAAATTTAAAAGGGCTTTCATTAAGTCTTGAAGACGAGCGTATGACGATGATCCTAACGATATTATGAATGGTTCTATATGTAGATTACGAGGCTACGAATAATTCTTAAGCGAGTTGCAAGACGGGAAATAAGTTGGAAATCGAGAAGTATCTTCCAGGTATGTTAAGGCTCGTCCCTTTCTTTCAAAGGCATGATCTCTAGGTTATGATTTCATAAATGTTTCCATATTTTCCTTGTTATCAAAAGTTAAGAAATCTAAGATTCCGAGGCATGATTTCCTTCCTGATAATCCATAAATGTTTTCCAAAATATTCGTATCTTCCAAACCAAAGGTTGTGATTATGTGAGCCCTTATGATGGCAACGATGGGAATGTTTTTCAATAACAATGATGATGTCAAAGATGAGAATGTTATTATGATGAAAATGATGAGAATGATTTCATGTTTAAAGGTTTCAAGTTTATGTTTTCGATGACGATATGAGAACGTTGAACTATTTCTTGATGTCTCAATTTTGTTCATGGAAGATGACTATTTCTTTTATGACTTGATGCCCTATGAGATTTATGGTCTTATTCTACGTTTTCTCTTAGTTCTATTCTCCATTGATAGTCTCACCTTAAATTAATTGTTCCTTCAAGGTGAGACAAAGCGACGATAATTATTCCATAATATAATCGGAGGTTACCGACCTTACGTCACTCCGATACGGTTGTAGCTTTTGATTGGGCTCTTATGCATGCTATATATATATATATATGTATGTGTGTGTGTGTCACACCGCGCCGCGCTATAGTCGGCCGGGCAGGCACGTAGATGTGCACACCACTGCAGTGGGCATGTTATGATATTGCCCCGGACGCGGGAGGCCTGGACGCAGGCTAATGATAATAACACCGAGCCTTAAATGGCCGGGCATGATACTACTTATATATCACACCGAGCCTTCATGGCCGGGCATGTTACTTTCACACCGAGCCTTTATGGCCGGGCATGTTACTATGTATATGTATGAAATGTTTTTTTTAAAAGGCTAAGCATGCATGACATCCGCCTTATGAGGCATCCAGATGTTCAGGTTATCTCTCTTACTCATTATTACTTTTCATATCTATATTATGATACTATTCATGCCTTACATACTCAGTACATTATTCGTGCGACGTCCTTCTTGTGGACGCTCGCGTTTCATGCCACGTGTGTGTATACGGACGAGTAGAGGATATGGCTAGAAGATGTTCCATTTGGATTGGCGAGCTCCATTTCTTTCGGAGTGTTGCCGAGTCGGAGTATCCATGTCATGGTATAATGATTTATGTTAGAGACTTTGCGTAGACGAGTCACGTATATAGTATGTCGTTTTGCAAAGCGGCTCCGTAAGCCGATGTATTATCATGCATTACTTTGCAGATTTTATATGATCACGAGATCTTACTTGATTTGATAAAGACGGAAAGAATGTTTTTCTGAAAAACTTTCATCATGCATTTCATTCCATGATTTAAGGGCCCAATGAGACTATGAGCATAACGAGAGCCAGTGGGTTCGCTCGACTCTAAGTAAGGGTCGGGTGCCCATCATGCCCTATCACGATTGGGGTGTGACAGGTTTGCTTCTCGAGCTGATCCTTAAGACGGTCCACATCCATCCTCAGTCGGTGGAAGCTTTCATGGTAAAGCATGGAGGCCTGAAATAAAAAGGGAGCAATTGTTAGAATCAGAAAGGAAAAAAAAAAGCTAAGTATACAAACGGAAGAGGAGGAGGTGTACTCAGTTTAAGGCCTGTTGAGCCTCGTTAAAAAGGCAGGGTCCATCGACCTTATTCATCTTCTTCGATCCTTTGCGATCACTAGAGGATACGAGATAACTAGACACCCGACCGGCCGGACAACATGTTCATATCGGTGGCACCATAAACAGACCGGCTTCTTTCGGTTCGGGTCTATGCTGCGGGGCGAAAATTTTTCTCCCAACGGGGACCGGAGTTAACCCCAAATCATTCGGCTACTAGAATGGATAGATGGCCGAACCCTGAGTGGTCCTCGACCGTGATAGCATCTTTCTCGGGCAGATGACCAGCAATATCTTTCAATGCTATAGATTTCTGGATCATTTTGCCTTTAGCTTTTGAGCTCTCAAATCGGGCTGTTATTGATCGAGGTGGCGAGCCCTGTATGTAAATAGGTCTCAGCTGAAGCCACAGCTCGTAAGGGAAGGACAAAATCTATACCATAAAGAGGTGGAATGTAAGGTACCTTGGAGCCCGATGCAGTAGAAGTCGCCCTCGAGCTGGCTGCTGTGGTTATCTCCTTCTCCGTTCCCCGAATGAAAGAAGGCACGGTGACAGCATCTTTAGGGATCCCGCTCCCGACCCAATGGTTTCCAAACCCACGGGTGTCGGGGCATTATTTTTCGAGCCTGACGGCTCTTGGTTTGTGTTTTCCACCAACGGTGGAATGGTTTCTTTCGAGCTTTTCAGCTCTTGGTTGGTGTTTTCCTTAGAGGGCCGGTGCTTGACTAGCACGAGGTCCTCATCATCGGAGTGATTCCTGAGTCGGTCAATGGCCTCGGGGTCCAGAAGCCGGGTTCTGGTATCTTTTTTAGAAGCCTCTTTGAGGGTAAGCTTTAGTGTTTTTCTGCTCTCGATAGGAGCACCAGAGGATTCGGAGGACCGTTTCTTCTTCTTTTCGCTTTTCTCTTTCTCGGTGGCCTCGACCCCGGATTACGGAACGGTAGGAGGATTATAAAACTGCTCCTCATCGGTGGCCTCAACATCGGGCTAGGGAAAAGAGGGAGCATCGGCCTCATCTTTCGAAGCCTCTTCTTCATCCTGCTCTTAAATCTTAGTGGCCTTTAAGAGGCCTGCAAAGAAGAGAGAACAAAATGTTAAACGAAGTATGGCATAATGTACGATGAGGTAAAACAGTACCTCAGTCAAACACTCACCATGATTCTCGGCCTCCCATCTGTCCTTGGAAAGTGAACGCCAGTTATGCTCGGCGTAAGTGAGTTGACTGCAAATTTTCCCGATCCATTCCTCCAAATCAGCAACCGCATTGAGGGTTCGGGGAAGGGCTGCAAACATATAAACGAAGATTAAAATCACAAATAGAACATCAGAGGAGTCACTTAGCTGCTTGGAAAGAGAATTCACTTACGGTTCAGGTTCCATTTCTCGGGGAACGGTATCTTATCAGCATGGATCAGATCCTCGGTCCTCACTCGGATAAACCTTCCCTGCCAGCCTCAATCCCTGTCTTTATCGAGGCTAGAGAAGGGAGCCTTCTTTGCTCGTCGTGCGAGCTTAATCATCCTACCCCGAAATACTCGGGGACTATACAACCGGAGAAGGTGATTGATCGTGAAATATTCTTCCACGTTATTTGTAAAGTAACGGAGAAGTGTGAAGATCCTCCAAAACGAGGGGTGGATCTGACCGAGACAGATCTCGTACCTCCTGCAAAAGTCCACGACCACCGGGTCGAGTGGACCAAATGTGAAGGGTTATATGTAAACACTCAGGTACCTCTCCACATGGGTCGTGATAGCTTCCTCGCGATCGGGGCTAACGACCTCTTTGTCTTCCCAACCGCAGTCCTTTTTGACCTACTTGAGTTTATTCGGAGGGGGGGTCTGCATACGTAGTTCGATATTTCAGTACCCCGATCCCCTTGCTGAGAAGGCCTCTCGACCTTCAAATTCTTGGCCGTGATGTAATCAACCGGGACATAATCTGATAGTTTCGGTTTTGATTTTGGAGCAGAAGAAGACTCACCGGTTTTGGCTTTCGAAGATCTAGCCATTGTTCTGAAAATAACAAGGTTTGAAGGTTTGGGTAGATTTTTTGAAGATATAAAGGTTTGAAGGTGAATGTATGAAGGTTTGGGTATTCAAAAGCACGAAGGTAATTTTGGAGAGTGAAAGTTCTGAAGGTAAAAAATAAAAGGGAAAGTCTCTATTTATAGGGAGGCCGAGACGGTTGCCATTCCATAACCGTCGGTTCACCCAACCGGGATATAACACGTGGCTGAAGTCAGAATGATATGACTGATGGGATGTTTGATCTTATCAACTTATATAAAACTTACAGGGGAAGGAACCGGAGCTATTTCCACTTCTCATCGTTTCGAGCTATCTACACTCCGAGAAGTGGAGGGACTATCTCTATACGGGTAAAATCGAGGTCAAAGCTACCCTCGGTTTCCCGTTATGTAATGTAAGGATTTGGACCGTTATATGGGATCGAACGGGTTCCAATCGGGTGTCCCGTAGTCGAGACCTCAACATGGTCGAGTTAATCGAGTATCGATCATGACCGAGCATAGCCCGAATGGACTAAGATTACCGAGATGGAATAAGAAGCAGTTGAGTAGATAAGCATGGGGGCCGTAATATCCGCCACCGATCGGATATTTCAGCACCTTTTTAGGTCGGTTACTCAATTGAAAACGTGTTGCTATCTAGAATTGTAAACAGGGTAGGACTCCTCTACTATATAAAGAGGAGCACCCCCCACCCCCCCACCCCCTCCAATTTTTCGCATTCCATTATTTTACGCACAAGCGGACTCTAAGCAATTATATTCAAGTTCTAAACATTGTTCTACACATTTTCTTTAAGTGTTCATCAATATTTTACACGACTCGAGTCCTGCCCAACAATCCGAGCTCTGCTCGTTATTCTTTGTCAAGGACAAGGTTCTTTATTTCTTTGGTTTGATCACTAACTTATTTCCATATCATTATTTGTTGCTATTTTTCCATACGTATTAAATTAAATCACGTATCATTTGCACCGCGTATAAATTCAACCGTTGCCTGCCTTAAGGTTAATAATCTTTTACGCTTAACGAGGTGATTTATAACCACACAAATATCTTTGACTTGTTTTATACCATAAGATACAAAAGTCTTTCTTTATTTCTTAAACTCTGTGCTTATTTCTTAAACTCCGTATCCAGTCAAACTACATCACATAAATTGAGACGGAGGGAGTACTACATTATTGTTCCACGCAGCAGCTCCAATGGTTTTCTCTTTTCGTCAATTTACAATGGGATTGATTTCTCATATGGTCACTCAACTAATAGTTATTATTTCAAAAAGTCACCTTTCTTCTTGATTCCAATTTCCTTCAACAAGAAAAGTGACTTTATAAGATAACCGTTAGTTGGAAGTGACCTATCGAGAAATCAACTCACTTTTGGCTCACAGCAGAAGAAGTTCTCGGTAAAAAAATGTCCTGTTCATCTTCCTCCTCAGACTGTATAGAACGGGTTCTAAACTTGTTCTCCAGAACTGTGTATCCCCAAAACGATCCTCCAATTTCTCGAAAATCCAATAGAAGATCTTCCCCGCCGGTACTACAAGGTACACGAAATACACAATTGGGCTAACGGAATCCGAGAACAAAAGGGACGCGGTGCTCGCCATTGAAAGTGATCCGAATAAATCGACAGCTCATAGATAATATGTTCGAAAAAGCGTTGGGAATTTCAACTTAATTCCAAATAGTAACCAGCAAATTACTAAAGAGCTTATTGAGACGTGCATGTTTATGGAATGTGTCTCAAATGGAGTCTGCTTGGCACTTTGATACTTGAGTTGCAGAAATGGAAGGATAAGAGTGAAGAATGTTGCTAGAACTGTAAGAGAACTGATCTCTTGATCCATCACTGAAGTTTCAACTTTCTATATATAACCTTGGAAAATATTTAGGACTTTGGTAAATAGAATTGCACACCAGCTACAAAAGAATGATCAACAACATGTTAGGTCGAACTTTTAAAATCTGTTTATTTTAAACAATGTCTTTTATCAAAAATGTTTTTTAAAAAAGTATCAGCTTGTGTTTGGTTGATCAATTTGGAAAACACTTTTATCAGTATTAGAACAAAATTAGTGTTTGGTGAAAGTCCCAAAAGTTGCTTTGGGGAAAAACTATTTTTATTTTTTCAAATAAACATTCTACTACCGCTCGTAAACACTATTTGTTTTCAAAAACTTAGCCAAACAACTCAGCTCTTTAAAATTAAGCACTTCTTTTTCATAATAATAAAAACTTTTAAATTTTTCAGAAGTTTAATCAAACAGACTATAAGTTGAGAAAGAGGAAGACGAAGGTTGAGAAGTAGAGAGATGCTATTTTATGAGTGGCATTTTAAAAATATATTTGCAGTTTGTACCTACTCTTCCACCTCCTCTTTCTTCATATATATATATATACGCACTATACTACATAGAGAGAGAGAGATGTTGATGAAGTTTTTTTTTTTTTTGGTCAAGAGGAGAAGTTGAAAGTTTATTTGCTACGAATAAACTAAAAACCTGTGTCAGATTAAGACAGAAATTAACTTTTTATTAATGGTCTACTCTGATTCGAAAGAAATAAGGAGGGGAAGATTTTTAACCCATCATAAAAATTTTTCAAAAAAAGAAATAAAAATTTGATTGACTTGAATGAGAAATGTTGGATGCAAGATATTCTTGCACGTAATACGCAAATGTTGGTCCGGTTTTTTCTTTTGTGAGAATCAGAAATAAGACTTTCCATAATAATCTACATCCACATTATTATAAAAGTAATTTTTGAATTAATCAAAAAAAAAATTAAATTAATTTAATATCCTCCTGAATAACCTAAATACCCTATTTATAAAATAAATAAATAATGCCTATAAGCAGCCCTTCCAACACCCCAAGTGTTATTTTTATTCTTCTTTTGCCATGTAGTGTGACATCATACATGCGATTATAGTAGGATAAGTATGTATTCCGAATATTTCCCAGGTGTGTTCGTGAAAATCATTACTCCTCCGCCTCAATTTATGTATGTAATTTGACCAGGCTAATTTTAAGAAAAGAACTGAAGACTTTTAAACTTAAGATATAAAGCAAATTCATATATGTTTGTATGTATGTAAATCATTTTATTAAGGGTAAAGAGAGTTTTAAGTTACATTATTTCTAATATAGAAAATGTATCATTATTTTTAGGACAAAGGGAGTAAAGTATAAATATTAAGTTTTGAATTCATAATTTCAAAGAACTCAGAATCTTAAGTACCATAAGCGTGAATTATGAATCCTTCCCTCATTAGACTATTGCCACCATGTGTACAGAATCTCTTATTGTTTCCTTAATAGCATGCCGACAAATATTGCATCGAGTAATACATATTCCCTCGTTAAAAGAGCAGTTCTAATGCATATAACGTTTTCCGCTCGAGATCAATGTTTGATAGGTAGACGTTCTCGTCCTGCAAGGCAATGAAATTTTTTTACTGTTGTGCCATGGCAAAGACTAGTGTGAAAAAACAAAGCAAAGAAAATGTAGCAGTTAAGATTTTCCTGGAGATGTATGCTTCCCCTTTTTGCATTAGATCAGTCTTTTTGGAGTTCCATTCAAAAACTCAGTTCAATGCAACTACCCATTATCATCCAACTCCCAAGAATTGTTTTTATGCTCTTTTTCCCATGTAGTGTGACATTATATATGCATGCTATTATACAAATAAACCTCTCTATAACAACATTATTTCATTCCAAATTTTTTAACAAGTATAAATAACGATCTATACACCTATCACAAAGATTTACATTGACATTTCAAGAATATTTGACTGCTATGGGCAAAAAGATGCATAAAAAATCTAATTTTTCATTTTAATTGTCAAATTTTAAATTTAATCACACTTTGTTTAACAAAGAAAATCATTTAATGATGAAAATATATGTTCATATAAAATTCTTTGTGATACATAGCATATTAAAATATCAAAATATTTAGTCAAAATCTTTAGACCGATTATTGGTAATCTTATAGATTCTATTTCTATAAAGAAGATTAATCATTAAATTACCAAGAAAAAGAAGATATATATTATTATAAAGGGTAATTTTTACGAAAAATACATCGTTATAAAAATGGTGTGCTATTATAGGTAAAAAAAAAATTGTTATAGAGACTAATTGACCACTAACACAACAGATCCTTTTCCAACATCAAACTGTGAGGAACCTCCTCCTTTTCTTTCCATCTGAAGGCAAAGGATCTCTCCTTCCAGAAGATTTGCGGATGTTTTTAATTAAGTTATAGGATTTTGTATATAATATCAAAACAAAAATGATTCCACTTCTACCATTATTATGATAAGTATATTCCAACCTACTTGAATACCAGAAAATTAAATAAGATTGGACATTAGATCCCATCTGGTATATAGTCTGCCTGCACTCGATGTCGTCAATTTGACCTATATATAGCTGACTAATTTTAAAAATACATATGTTTAAGCTATTTTTAAACTGATGGCAAGTGATGAATATATCATGGAGCAGCTGGTTTTCTATCCTAGGCCTCTCTTGCTCCCACCAAATCAGGGTGGTATCTCTTAGCTAACACTTCTACTTGTGCAGCAAATGACTTGTTTTCACGTTGACTTATTTGACGAACCATCTCTTTCGACATACCTCGCCATCCCTGTAGGCAAGAAGATTTGTCCCAATCCACGTCTTCTAAGCAACTTGCCGTCCAGTATGTAAAAGAGCATCAACTCGGTATAGTCATCGGTTTCTAATTACTTGAACTCTTGGAATTTCTGAGTTTCTGAGTTGACAAGTTTTTTGACTTGAGCCGCATTGCACTAACAACTCTACCAGATGTCGCAATGGCTAATTATAATTTCTTCCAAGTGCTTGGGTGCATAAAAAGCCTCACCAACGCTAAAAGAAGTGTTAAAACTATCAGCAAGATGACAGAAATCAGAAATACAGATTGGAGGCGAATATATTTCAGATTCGGCAGACGGTCAAACTGTCCACTTCCTTCTTCCAATCACAAGAACAGCTCCCAATGTTTAATGCTTTTAATCCATCAAAACTGTTGTACCAATCAACTTTTGGACCCTTGCAATTTTCCAAATACAAATCTGAAGCAAACCAACATGCCGGGGGCTTCTCAAAAATT
>NC_081342.1:70238067-70253033 GCF_029784015.1 Lycium ferocissimum | reverse complement strand
CTCCAAATTAGTAAGATACAACAAGGAAAAATTTTTTGGGACAAGATTTCAAGGGGTGAAATTTTGGAGGGTTAGCCGAATAGGCCCTTCTCTTATCTTTCTCTCCAATTATCTTCAATTAAAAGATGAACTCCCTCCTTGTATATATATAAGTCTCCTAGTCATGTGAGGGGCACATGCCTCTTTTTTTTTTTCATTTGTCTTTTCTTTCTCTAGAATTTTCTTTGTTTTTCTTGATTTTTCCATCATGGTCAAAGAAGACCAATGTCTTTGTACATTTTAGTCCCCAAAATAATGTGGGCATATACTTATGCCACATGGCCAACATGAGAATTTTCAAAGAATTTTTTTTTTTTTTTAAAACATTGTGAAATTACCATTTGCCCTAGGCTTCCACGTTATTCCCATGACGCCACTTTGCAAATATCCCTTCTTACCCTTAACCTTTTTCAATATTTCCATACTAATAATGTTCATAATTAATATTCGCCAACGATCTCTGCACAAAAATAATCTTGGAAAATGGTCTAACCCTTAACTTCTCGCAATTATCCTGACTTATCCGAACGCATAAAATACGGGATATAACAAGAAGCGGGCAACAAGGAGCAACCTAGAACTCAAAATGCTAAAAACAAAGCCATCAAGGGAACTTATGGTGGAGGACCTCAAGGAATTAACCAAAATTTTGTCTCCAACAATAGAAGGAAGGAAGGGGAATGGCAAGAAGTAGAAAGAAAGAGAGGAAGAGGCAAAGAAGAAAACAAAAACCAACAGGTGAATGAAAACCAAATTCAAAACAACTTCAAAGTCTTAGAAGAGATACAGAACCAGGAGGATGCCAACAAACAGCAGGAGGATCAAGACAAACAAGAAACTTCCAACCAAGAGGTTAACACTAACAATAATGCTATGACACAAAAGGAAGAGGTGACACCCATCAGGGAGGTTAGGAAAGCTAAGAGGAATAAAAAGAAAACAGAGGCTAAACACAATAACTTGAGGTGTAGAAGCCTGAGAAGTGCCAAAGGTCTAGTGATTAACACCCCAGAACTTCAAATGCAAGGGCAAGCAGTCCACCTGATTAACATGGAAAAAAGTATTGAAACTAAGCTGATTAGAAATAGGAAGAAATTCACCAAGAAGATTTACATACCTGAGAACACTGTCCTTGAAAAGTTTGTGGCCCCTAAGAATTGGACCCCTCTGATGATGAATAGGAAAGAGTATGGCCAGGAATCTCAGGCTCAAAATCTGAATGGAAAAGCCATTGAACTAGGTATTCTACTTGAATCCCATCTGGGAGGTGAGGACAAAAGCCTGGACCCAAACCCTCCCGATCTTGAAGAATCTAGTGAAGCAGGTCTGTCCGTTTATGATGAGGCCCTTTATAAGGATGCTATGGAAGATGTCAACATGGAGGAAGCAGAAATAATTGAGGACTTGGATAATGATCAACTGGCCTACTTCTCTGATGATGAAGTGGTGAGAAACAAATTAGTTGGACCAACTTTTCATGGAGGAACTACTAACCAGGTCCAACAAAATGTTTCATACTACAACAACTTATCTTCAAGGAACTTGTTGAACCATGGAGGTACTTCTCTCAAGATGATCCCATGGAAAGGACCACCAACAATGCTCAAACAAAATGCGCCGCTTCCCTCTCTCTCTCTCTCTCTCTCTCTCTAAAAGTTTCCATGATTAACACAATATCTTGGAATATTAGAGGAATTGGCTCATATGGTTCACTGGAAAGACTCAAGAACTTCAAACTGCAGTTTCAAACTCTTCTCATTTGCCTATAAGAACCCTTGGTCAATAATAATAAACTGGAGAAATACAAAAGGAGAGTAGGGATGCACTCTAGTTTCCATAACTGCTCAAACAAAATCTGGCTCTTCTGGACTAATGAGATTTTGGTTGACATTATTCAAGATAGAGACCAACAGGTTATTACACCTCGACAATTTCGTGACGTTGCATCGTGAATGGACTGACGTCGGTCAAGGTGGACACGAGACCTTCACGACTACAAGAGGGTGATTGGCAGCCTTAATGTATATACGATAAGATTTTTAAGTCATAGGACTTGGCGAAACTAGGTTCGTCATGAAAGCGAAGCATAAGTTATGTTTGGGAAGGATTTCATGGTTATCGAACTAATGAATATTTAGTAAGGTCTTGAGGATGATTTATAATGTCCGTTGATCTTTAAGAAGTGTTACACAAGTACGAAGGTTCCATAAGGATTCGAGATCAAAACAAAGCGACGAGAACGAAATCGGAAAAGCTGGGGATTATACTTTACGTATATTTTATACGGCCCGTATGCAACGTAGAACCCTTCCAATGAAGGGTGGTCTTTTGGAGGAAACATACGGTCCAATGTACGGACCGTATAAATTATACGGTCCGTATAGTGGACCGTATATTTTTAAGTCGGGTCGAACTAAATTTTTATATATACACGGTTTCTCTTTCTTTTTCTCATTTCACTTCTCAAATACTCTAAACCTCTAGAATTTTCTCCATACCACACTAACACATATCCAAGGAGGGAAATTAAAGAATCAAACACCAAAAGTTGGTAGAATCGAGGGTATGAACGCTTCCTGCGGTTAATAGAAGTTGAAAATCTCTTTGGTATTGAAGTGGAGTTCTTCTAAAGTGAAGTATCCTCATCCAAAGACCATCTTTACGTAAACAAAGGTGAGTTTTATGATTATTTCATGGTGTTAATGATGTCGAGGGAGTATTATGAAGTTGTATATAGTTATGGTCATGGGGAATTCCGGAAATGAGTTTGGAAATTGAATAATATTTAACTTGAAATTTACGTATTAGGATATTATGGATGTCGTTGTATTGTTTGGGAGAGTCGTTTGTTATATGAGAAAGTTGTCGAAACAAACGAAATGCTGCCCAATTTTCGTTAGCCTTATCCGTTTTAGTTTTAAGCTTATGCATACCTTGGCAACAATCTAACCTTCGTACGAATCCCTTTGTATGTAGAATCGTAAGTCGAAAGGAAAGCTTTTAGTCGACGTCGCAAGGAAATACAAAGGTACGAAAGGCAATCCCTTTTTCTTTCAAGGCATGATTTCTATGTTTTGTCCATAATCTTCTTACTCCTAAATGTCGAAGCTTATAGTCTTTAAAGAATCTCACGAACACTCCAATCCTCGAGACTTTCAAGCTTAAGGTTCTAGATGATTTCAGACGACCGAGTGAGCTATAAAGCATATGGCCTCGGCTTATGTCCCAGCCACACAACATATGGCCCCGATTCATGTCATGGATCATTCAAGGTGAGACCTAAGAGTGATAATAACGCCATAATATACTCGGAGGTTTACGACCTTACGTCACTCCAAGAAAGCGCACTGTTGTTTGGGCTCTCATGCATGCTACTTATGCTATGATGTATATATATATACATACATATATACATACATACATACATACATATATATATATATATATATATATATATATATATACCACCCGATCGCTTAGCATATTATGATATCATCCCTACGCGGGATGCCGGACGCGGAGCTATATAGGGGGCGATGGATCGGGCCGTACGTTCCCACGACAATATATTGATATATGGATCGGGCTGCACGTTCCGGCCGATACATGATACGATATTTACGCGTATGCACGTACGTTCCGCCAAGAATGAGGCGGGGCTATCAGTCATCTTCTTATCTTTACTTTATCTTTTGCTCTATTGTTACTTTATGATGCATGCCTTACATACTCGGTACATTGTTCGTGCATCGACGTCCTTTTCTTTTTGACATCGTGCTTATGCCCGCGTGGTAGACGGGGGACGACCCGAACTGCAGGAGTTAGGCCGGCTCGTGCGGGAGGCGCTATAGGACCAGCAGGTGCAATCTCGATATATTCTTTTGTGTACATACTCGGGCAAAATGGCGGGGGTCTTGTCCCGTCATTGTGATCCTAGTATTCCCGTTAGAGGCTCGTAGATACTCGTATGTGAGTGCAGCGATATATGTGACCACTTCTCGATGTATATTTTGTACATTATTCTTTTTATCTCATTGCGAGGGCTTATGCATAAATATATGTGTGCATGCTTTATGGAGCTTATATACGTGAAGGATAAGACAATAGTAGTATGATGTGCGGTGCTCGGGGGTCAGCCCCGGGTGCCCGTCACGGCCCACTAGGCGGGTCGTGACACAGGTTCTGATCAAAATCTCCTATAGTAATGACCTAGTCCTCTTCCTTAAAATTGTTTATGCCAAGTGTAGTGAGGATCAAAGGCAAGAGCTATGGGAGGACCTTGGAAGTACCACTAATTCTATCCAGAATGCCTGGGGAGCTGTTGGTGACTTTAATGTAATTACTTGCAGTGAGGAAGAAAAGGGAGGAAGAAGACATAGGATGGAAGAGAGCTTAGATTTCTTATCCTGTAGCCAGGACTGTGGGCTGTAAGATGTTGGGTACAGTGGTTCTGAATTCACTTGGTGTGACAATAGAGACCCCCCATCCACTATTTGGAAAAGGCTTCACAGGTTATTAATCAACTCTAAATGGTTTGACTGTTTCAATACCATTTCAGTAACTCACCTCTCAAGAACCTGCTCAGACCATGCCCCCTTCTCATCAAGATCAACAATGAACTCCCCAGTAGTATCAAATATTTCAAGTTTCTCAACATGTGGACTGAGCATACAGACTTCCTGCACATTGTACAAAATAGATGGAGTCGGCCATTTATGGTAATCCCCTTTACATACTCTACCGGAAAGTGAAATTGACTTGCAAAGATCTTAGCACTTGGTCAAGATGGGATTATGGGGACATTTATAGGAACCCAAAAGATTAGAATCTTGTCACACCCCAACTTTGGTGGGATATGATTGGCACTCGGTCCCTAGCTAGGGCCGAGCAAACCAAACTCATAACTCAATTTAATCAAGTCGAGAAGGACTTTTACGGCCTACCAGGCCAACCTGTAAGCGTCATGTCACATGCAATTAACCTGGAATCAATTAGACCAATACGTTCCTGTAGTCACAACCCAAAACGATATCCATAGACATACGTACCAAGTACAAGAGCCAAAAAGGGCCAAAATTTCTGCTAACACGACGCACAAAACTATACACAAGACACCGAGTCCGCAAGAGCCTCTAAGACGTAGACACGTACATAAGTCGGGACGGGGCCCCGACATACCCATAGTATCAAAACATAACATATCTAACCCTGACTCGGTAGTGCTTCAGGAGGAAATCGAGCTCACCAACAAAAGCCGTAGTCTGAAAGCTATCTACTGCGAGCGGTCCTCTACTCGTCTGTCAAAACCTGCGTGGCATGAAACACAGCGCCCCCAGACAAAGGGACAGTCAGTACGAAGAATGTACTGGTATGTAAAGCATAGGAAACAATACATCAATCATATATCACCAAGAAGGAGAGAGCCAGGAATATAACGTATTACAGATATCTCACCAGCTCCTATGCTCAGCTATATCCTACCATACCTTTTTGCCCTTCTTCCTCACTCAACATACGTTGCGGTGCAACACGTTCCATATGCAATGGAAGTGCTACGGTACGTGTAGCCCGTTCCAATGCTATGCAAGTGCTACGGTACGTGTAGCCCGTTCCAATGCTATGCAAGTGCTACGGTGCGTGTAACCCGTTCCAATGCTATGCAAGTGCTACGGTATGTGTAGCCCGATCCAATGCAATGCAAATGTTGCGGAACGTGCAACCCGATCCAATGATATGCATGTGCTGTGGTACGTACAGCCCGATCCAATGCTATGCAATGGCATATATACTAACAACTCGTTATACCACATATACCTTATTTCACTTGATGCTTATTAGCACGCTTATTATTGTCACTTTATCTATCAGTACAACTCTTTCATTCAATACTACCATCAATAATCTACCAATACGCTCAAAGTGATTGTTACGCTCTAGTCATTTCCGTATATATGCTCTACTTTCATAACCATACCGACTACTATCCAACGTATAGAAGACTTGAGAGGCAATAGCTCAATTACCTTAAGAGTTCTAACATCAAGAAGTGAATAAGAATCATGAATCACACTCGAAACTTATGAATAGAATTACCCCAAAGCTCATATCATACGTCACTTATATCTAAGACATGCCAAAAGAAGGAAGGGGTAGCCTTTACATACCTTTACTTCCGATCCTTCATTGACGACAAGGAAACCAATCTTCCTCACTAATTCTGTTGCTTCCGGGAAATGAAAATCACGTATTAACAAGAAACGAATGCTTCGTATGCAGTATCCTATTGGTGCTATAAGGGAAAGTCTTATTGTTGCTGCTATGTTCGTAAAGAGTTAGCTAAACTCCCTAAAATGATATGTTGCTGCCTCCTCGCTTTGTTTAAAAATTAATCACCTTAAAGAAACCTTTTCCCCCATTTTGACACATGCCACCACCCTAGTTTACCCTTACCAACTCATCACTTATGTTGCCACCTCACCCATAAATGCATGGAATGGAAATTCACTTGCTGCACACGTGCACATATTATGTTTATATATATATATATATATATATATATATATATACACACACCCTTGCTGCACACGTGCACATATTATATATATATATATATATTTGTACATAACTTATCTATTAAGTAGGTAATCACCTTCTTGTCTACATAAAAATATGACACAAAATAATTTATACACCACTAGTCTTAATGGGTAATTATTATACATTGTAACAAAATAAACACACTAATATGTCATAAAAATTACGATATCTAGAAAATATATTTTATCAAATTCTAATCAAACCTACTATCAAGAGTACAAATTTTTGTACTATAAATTCTCAAAGCGAGAAAAAATAATCTTTCTCGTGTGAAAATAATTTCTATTCTTTATAATAAATAAAATTACATTTATAAACTTCCTCATGTCATAAATACAATTTCAAGTTTATCCAAAAGGTAGTAATTGTAATAACCACGTAAAAATATATTTATCAAATTTTTACAAAAAGATTTCAAAATGTAGTGATTATCGTATATTTAGAATAAGATTCCCTTAACATGAATATTGAGCTCTTATTGATAGTACAAGAATCAGCCCTTTGGCTTTGATTATCTACTAATTATGACTAATAATAGGCCATAAATGTCCACTTACTGCTAATCATAACGCTTATCTCGGATCTGATCCGATTACATAACGACTCTCAAACGTATTATTCTCATTCAATGACCCGACCCAATGACAACCCCTAGTAATTCCGTTTTAATTGATTACTTTGTTTGAAATTGAAGTCTTCGTAAAGACTTTCCGTAATGTCTCCATCTTTGCCACCACATGTCTTGCTATTTATACGCCATGTGTGAAGCTATGCTCCCCATGTATACACTCAGTATTTCTGATACTATTCAATAATTGTTAATGATTGACTGCCTTAAAATTAATTTGTTATATATAACAATTATACAAATTCAAATGAAAAATCGAATAAACTATTATGAGCTATATTAAAAATGAAAAAATTATCCAGAATTACGAATAGTTTCAAAAAGGAAAAATTAATTGTGCCAAAAGTTGCTTTTCAAAATTTATTTAAAGTGAAAGTAGCATATGATACTTATCCTAAAATTGTTTTCCTATTATATTAAAAATTTAAAGAAAAATTAATTTTCTTAATATTTGATAGGGGAAATCAAAATACTGCATTTTTGTACAAACATGAATTAATTCTTTAACACAATTTATACAAACATGAATTATTATTATTTTGATGATGTGAGTGCTTTATAAGCACTTACGTCATCAAATAAGCACTTACATCATCGAAAAATAATAATTCATGTTTGTATAAACTGTGTTAAAGAATGATATTTACATAAGCACTTACATCATCAAAAAATAATAATTCATGTTTGTATAAATTGTGTAGGTAAGATTTGGTGACTGACAAAAAGTAGAATCTGGAAATATGTGATTGAGCTACAAAAGAACATTAAAGTTATTGAAAAACCTGAAAGCCATCATCGTTAAAAGAAACAGTGGTGGAGCCAGACTTCATCATCTTGTCCTAATAATCTGGGCAAATTGATCTACCCAGACAGACACTAACGAACAGGCTATACCAACACAAATTGAAGCATGTTGGGATTGAAATAATCAGGGTGTCATATGGAAGCTATCAATTGCAAATCTTGAACGTTGATAAATAAAATGACAAAAAAGGTATACTAAAAAGACATAATATTCTAATAGGGTTTGGTCAATTGACCTACATATGAAAAACTAATATACAAAAGCATAAAATTTATTGAGAGAATTATCTCCCTCTTAACAAGACTCTTTAATGACTACATTATGAATGCTATTGTGTTATGTCATATGAGAAGGATTCTTCAATTTATAAAGGTAAAAAATTCTTTAATTTATAGAGGTCCAAAACATTTTCCTCTAAGAAAAGGACTAGCCAAATATGGAATAGAATTATATTTTCGTTTAACGATTATAATTATACTTTGACTTTCTTTACAGGAAAAAAAAGTAAAACTCAAATATGATAAGAAAATCAGGACAAAACATTAACAAAGTGTAACAACCTTGGACCTAACTCACACCCCAAAAGCTAGCTATTAAGGTGAGAGAGCCCAAGGCCATTTAAACCCACATAAGCACATTATTCCCACCGATGTGGGACATAACAAACCACCACGCTCCGCATCCGTCGTCCTCGACGGCTGTGCGCTAGACGTTACTAGCCCCGGGCGAACACTGCCATACCGGCGTCACCATCCAAGACACGACGAACACGAAGAGCGGTGGGTGGCTCTGATACCATTTGTAACAACCTTGGACCTAACTCACACCCCAAAAGCTAGCTATTAAGGTGAGAGAGCCCAAGGCCATTTAAACCCACATAAGCACATTATTCCCACCGATGTGGGACATAACACAAAGCAATCAAAAAAGCATAAAAGTATGAAATGTAAATGCCAATTTATCCCTTCGGACGGCAAACACACATGAAGGCCCTAAGCCCTTGTGACTTCTATATTAGTAGTAATGGCACCAATTTAATAACTATGAGGGATCGTTTGGTTTAGAAAGAAAATCATTTGAAAAAATAGTTCTCTGATAATCGAACCATAGAATTCCAGCTAAATAACACTCCTTACAATGGGCTACGAATCGAAAGCATCCATTAGACGCTTTGTTGGTGGGTGCTGTGAATCAATTTTAACTATATTCAAAGAAATTTCTCTCTGTGTATATATATATATATATATAGCTCGCATCGGGGTTAATGGGTGCTAGATCGAGCACCCGGAACGTGACTGCGAGAGTGCGTTTACGTACGCGCCCAATCTAAAAACTTACTAAAAACTTATGCAGGGCTATTTTAGGGTTTTCTTATTAATGTAATAGACTACTCCCTCCGTTCACTTTTACTTGTCCACTTTGGAATTTTCACTCTGTTTAAGAAATAATAAATGGAGTACATAATTTACCAATGTACCCATATTAATTGATGCATATTCTTATTGGATTTGAAAAATGATTTGAAGTGAGTAAGTAATACTATGGATAAAACAGGAAAAAAATATTGCCTTATTTTGATATGTGAAAAATGACAAATAAAAATGAAAATCTATTTTAGGAATAATGGACAAGTAAAAGTGAACGGAGGTGATGTGATTCTTCGAGTTAACAAAGAACCAATCGACCAGGATCTTGTTCTTGAAGCGATTGATGGGCAGAATTCAAGAAACGGACGTAAATCGGGCTATACTTCTCGGAATTATGTGATTTCAAGATGAGGAGAAAGATGACGATTTGAACTATAAAAATAACTATTGAATCGTTTAAATCAAGTAAGTATTGAGGGTACAACGATGGAAAGAAAATTAGGGTTCTGGGTATGAAATAGAACGAAATTGTTTTCAAGAAACGTGTTCTTGAATGATCAAGAACCAACAAAGTTCCTAAGTCACCACTTGAAATAAACTTACGTGATAAAGAAACACTATACGCTATTGAAAACAAGATAAAGACTATCACCACCTTGCTTGGAACAAAAAACAAGGATAAAGAACAAGAAATAGAGAAAATAACTCTATTGCAAAATTTAGGTTTATGTTAAAAACGTGAATTCTATATTTACAAGTCATGAGAACCTTTTATATAGGCCTAGGGTCTCTTCTTTTATGACTACAAATCCCTATTCTATTCTAGAAAGGAAATAACTAAAAACAAGGAAAGTAAAATCCTTATTCTACAAGGAAAAGAATAAAGAAAACTGAATCCTACTAGAACTAGGATAAAGATCCTACTAATAATAGGAAATTAAATCCTACTATAATATAAATCAAGAAACAAGAAACCTATTTGGAAAAGGTTTCAAGAAACAAGAATGGGAAATAATCTTCAAACTTGAGCTTCTTGGACTTTTCTTTTTCTTGAATTTCAGTCTTGTATTTCTTGATTTTCTTGGATTTCTTGATCTTCTTCATCTTTCATCAGGAGGGAGTACTTACTACTAGAAACAAAAGTTTTTTCCACGGAAATTTATGCTGTAAAACATAATTCTTCTACCTCATTCCTACTGAACCAGCTCATATGGAAAACACATGGTGAGAAACAGGTTTTCAGTGAAACAACAGGAAACTTTTTTTTTGTGTAAAAACACTACTGCTTAAGTTTTTCTTATCGGCATTTAGTGGGGCCACTGAATATATTTCAGTAAAAAATCAGTGAAAAATAGAGATATTTTTAGTAGTGACTAGAAATATAATAATTTTGTGTCTAGTTTATTAGCTTGCTTTGAATTTGGATGAAGTTTTGTTAGAGACTTAGTATTGATGCCAATAACATGTATTTGCTGTCAAGATTGGTTTCGCTCTAATTTCCCATTTGGTTGGGGGTTGGGGAGTAAAGTAAAAGGATAAGATATGGAGAGCCGGTGGGTCCGGATGTTGAAGATAAGGATCCTGATATACAGGATATACCGGATATACACAAAGATATACATTAGTATTTGTTATCCGGCTACTTGAGTTGTATTAACATAGAACTCATGAAGATGTTAGATGTTAGAGACGAAGAAAAATGAGAACAAAAAGAGAACATAAACATCAAACGCCGTAATTCCGGACTCTGTCGTACGTGTATCTTAAACGCGCTCTTTTTTTTGTTTTTCAATTAACTGTCACATTTTATTAATCACGAAGTAGCTTGTTACATATACAGAGCAAAACATTCAGTTTGCTCATCTGAACATCTAAAATTTTGTACAAGCGGATTCAAATAATGAATAGGTATCGATGATGACAGCCAATATTGTAAGCAACCCTCAGCATAATAATCTATATTTTCCCTTGCACCTTTTTTTTGGTTTCTCATCCGATGTCCGGTACGCGCATTAGAGCCCGACTATATCCGAATTCACACCGCGTAGGGTGTCATTCGGGGGAAAGCGCTCCCTACCCTTACTCTTTTATTAATAATATTTACCTTAAAATAGAGTTATTTTAAACCCCACTCTTTTATATTTAATAAAGTCGAGAGTTGTTTTTAAGAAAATTATAAAGAATCTATTTACATTTGTTTTAGAAATTATCTATCTAATTTAAAAAATTTACTTCAACAAGAATTGAAAAAATTATTAGCTCTATGCAAGTAACAAAATTATTTATAATTATCAATATTATCTACGAACAAAAGACATTGCTAAAAAGTCGTAGACTAAACAAAACTAATATAAATTAATTAACTACATTAAAATAATCTAACATACTATATATAATTTCAACAAATATAATTGCATGTTTAGCAACCCCAAAAAAAAAAAAAAAAAAAAACTACGAAAGAGAGAAGCAAAATTAAATTTATAAAAGGCTGAATTTTTTTTTGGAAGTAAAATTGATTTCAGAATTTTTTAATGAATTTGAGTAAGAAAACAACATATATATATATATATATATATATATATGTGTGTGTGTGTGTGTGTGTGTGTGTGTGTGTGTGTGTGTGTGTGTGTGTAAGGTGAAAATGAAAAAAGAAGGGGAAGACAATATTGTATATAAAGGTAACAAAAGTTATTAATTTGATTACTGTATTCACTTCGCATTTTAGGCTAGGTATGTACTCTCTCTTTAGACCATACTGATAATTTCACACCCGAAATAAAATTTTACTTTCGTATTGTCATTGCTGTTATTCCATTCCATCACTTCTCTATAATAGTCATCCTCGATATCACTACAAAAAAATGGTCAATTTGCAAAGGTTGAAAGTTGCACTTCGCGGGGGTTTTAACCTCCGCTTTGTTGAAGGAGGCTAAAACCTTCGCGAATTACAACTTTCAACTTCCGTAAATTACCTATTTTTTATATTGTATAGTAATATTTCAATTTAGTATCCAAATTTTGGTTGAAACTGATTTTCATGTTATGTTATGTGATATCATATGTTCTCTATGACAGTGTTTCGCGTATATAGCAGCCAAAATATATCCGGACAAACAACACTGTGTAAAGAATAGTTTGACTTGTATATGGAGGGTTTTGGGTGCACAACAGACATTCATACACCTAGTTTTTGTCTGGCCATAGATTTTGAAATCGAAACTTGGAACTTGAAAATTTGAGTTTTTGAAGTTGTGTTTGGACATGCATTTTACTTGGAAAAAATTTGAAATTTTGGGAGTACTGGAAGTGAAATTTCTCCGAAAACTGATATGTATTTGAAAGTTTTAAAGATAAATTTTCAAAATCAGATCCAAAATCTATGGTCAAACGCTGGCCTAACTAAAAGTTCATGCATGAATAGGTATTTTAGGAGAAAAAGCTGAGAAATAAAAGAAGAATTGCAGTAACCTTCTTGGCAGTATGCTGTTTTCTGTTCGGAAATAGAACGAAACAGAAAACAATGTCCGGGGACGAGTGTACATTTCCAGGGGCGTTAATACGAAGTTACAACCACAAGATCTAATCATTTGGTAGTTGGACTATATATGTCTAACCATTAAACAAACAAAAAAAAAAAGCAAGAAAAAGTAAAAGTAAGGATCGTAGAGGCAATCAATAGTTACACCCTCGGTCCCTTTTAAGTGATTTTTAAATATTTGGCATATTATTAAAAAAGTAATAGTATATTAATATAAATAGCGTTATAAAAGATTGTGTATCTTTCCTCGAAAGGAAAAAGTTCTTTCTTCTTAATTAAGTTGACATGCATATGACCATTGGGATTAGGGTAATGTCATTATAGAACAAGGGTAATATTGAAAAAGAAAAATAATATACGTTCTTGTTTTATATATTAAGAAAAGGCATTATTTTAAATTAAATTAAAAGACTAAAATCACTTAAAAGAGATCAGAGAACATAAAAAAAAGGGTAAAATAGAGAAACATTAAGAGTGGATCAAAGGAGATCCATATTATTATTATTAGAATAATTTCCTTTGCTGAAGACTCCGACGACTGCTCCGGCAAAGCAATGGACATCAAGCAATTTCCTAATCTAATCGGAAGAGGAATGAATTACTTTATGTCGATTTTACTTCTGTCTTTTTGTTTATTTTTTAACCTTATTGTGTTTTGCTTTTTGACTTTTTTAATAAAAATATCCTCCACTAAGGCTACTTAGTGGTTTCTTAAAAAAAAAGGTGGAGGAGATGTATATATAATATGGATAAAAGTTGTTAGTGTTGCCGAATTGGTCTAAAGCTTTGATAAGCATGGTATGCTTTCAAAACTAATGAGACAAACAGAGGAGAAAGTATATACTACTAACGATTCCGGAGCCAAAATGGGTTATTTTTACAGCAAAGAGCCCAAAATGGGCTGCTCTTTTTTTTTTTATACCACAATGGGTATTTCGTTGGTATCCAACGAAATACCCGAAGACCCTATTATCGTTCATAGCCGGAATAATTTCAACCAAATTTTTTTTTTTTTTTGCATTTCGTGAAATGTAACGAAATAGCATTAAATTTTTTTTTTAATTTGGTTCATACAAAAACGAAATTAAAAAAAAAAAAAAATTGTCCTATTTCGTTAGGTAGTCCAACGAAATAGGACAAATTTTTTTTTTTTTTATTTCGTTTATACAGAAACGAAATAGGAAAATATAATTTTTTTTTTTTGTATTTCGTGATACTACTAATGAAATAGCATTAATTTTTTTTTTATTTGGTTCATACAAAAAACGAAATAAAAAAAAATAAAAATTTTGTCCTATTTCGTTGGTAGTCCAACGAAATAGGACAATTCTTTTTTTTATTTCGTTTTTTGTGTAAACGAAATAATTTTTTTTTTATTTCGTTTATACAAAAACGAAATAGGAAAATAAAATAATTTTTTTTTTTTTTGTATTTCGTGATACTACTAACGAAATAGCATTAAATTTTTTTTTTATTTGGTTCATACAAAAAACGAAATAAAAATTTGTCCTATTTCGTTGGACTACTAATGAAATGACAAAAAAAATTTATATATTTTTTATCCTATTTGGTTGGTAGCCCAACGAAATAGGACAAAATTTTTATTTTTTTTAATTTCGTTTTTTTTGTATAAACGAAATAATTTTTTTTTATTTCATTTATACAAAAACGAAATAGGAAAATATAATATTTTTTTTTGTATTTCGTTTATATAAAAACGAAATAGGAAAATATATATTTTTTTTTTTGCATTTCGTTTATATTCATCGTATTTGATTATCTAAATCTCAAGCCTAACTAACTTCATTAATGTCTAAAAAACCTTTTTTCGACGGATGGTTTTAAAAAAAACATAAAGGAGGGGAGTTGGACTACGTACATCGTGAGCTGTGGGGGCTTGAACTACGATGCTCTCGGATGGGAAGGGGAAATCGCTCACTCGATAATGAAGATGGACGAGATGGAGAGAAGATGAAGATGAAGATGAATACG
>NC_081342.1:70228458-70237967 GCF_029784015.1 Lycium ferocissimum | reverse complement strand
ACCTATAATAATAATAATGAGTTATAATATTTTCTACTATCTAATAAGAGGGGCTAAGCAGGCAGCAGGTCAACATGCCTGTTTCATATATTGAGGGAATATTGGTCATTTAGGTTGAAATGAAATAATATGATTGGCTGGAGAAAAGGTAGCTGCCGGATAAATTTTGAGTCTCTTTCACTAAATTGTCCTTTGACTTGTGTCATCATCTAAAAGCCGCAACTGCCTTTTCCATGCTTCGTGGCATTAATTGGGAAATTCTTTTGTGCTCTGACCTTTCTCCTCTTGGATGCCACCTTTCACTGACAATTAGTACTCCATTGGTCTTACCTTTTTCCCTCTCTTTAATATTCACACACACAAAGCTTTCAGTACAGGCTATTCTGCTATTGAAAAGGGTATTTTAACTGTTTTTGTTCTTTTTGTTCTTTTTTTTTTTGTGTAAGACTTTAACATTTTACACTTAAAATAAACAAGAAGCTAATAAAAATAAAATAACAAAACATTATTCACACAAAATATGTTATTATTTGATATACTAAGTAGATTTTGGACAGAAGAATGTAATATTTCAAGAAAATAATATTTACTAGTATTAAGTTAGAAAAAGGTATTTGAAAATTAAAACTGCATTCATGCATATTTTTTAGTGAAAAAAATATCAACTTTCAAAAAATCAATCAAATAACATTTAAAGTTTTATTTATGGACAAACGACCCCCTATATGATATATTTGGTGTTATTAGTTAGGATCACTATTTTTTGGTATTAAAAATCAAATAGGATAATACTTATAAATGCATAATTCTTTTTTGAGCCCAAAGTAATAAATTACAAATGCATGATTCACAATATTATGTCATTGCACGAAGAAAGTATCACAATGAAAATATATAGCAATAGTTAGATAGTTTGACTCTCATATTGTGTTACTTTTATCATTTTAAAAACAAAGAAAATAATATTGTTGTAGTTTAGTATTGAATCTTATTCACGTTTTGCTATTTATCTCATTTTCTGTAAAATATTACTAGCATTAACTATTCACGCCAAACCAATAAGTGCATGGTATTTGTCTTCTTATAATCTATCTTAGTTCCGAGTAGTATTTTAAAAGCAATTTCAAATGTTAAGGAGTACAATATTCTACTAAGTTTAAAATTACAGAAGTTTATATTACATTTTATTTTTTTTTGGAAACATTTAATCAATTTAAGCTAATAATTTAGGAAATGTGTACATATATATAAATGTTTTATTGTAAGATGAAATTTAACCTTATGTGCTTATGAAATTAAAAAAATAAAAACTTTTTAATTACAGATTAGAAAATTTTGAAGTAGTAGAAATTGAGCCCATGCTTAGCACGGGCAGCTCCTTACTAGTAGAATTAACAAGAACGGGAAAAATTCAAATGAAGGGCAAAATTTAATTTGTTCTGTTTCTCATAACTGATAGACAAATCTGAGCAGTCCACTAAAAGGTATGAAAAATACTTGGGACCAAATTCAATAGCGGGCAAATTTATTTTTCCCCCCATACTTATGACACAAATATGAGTCAGTCCACTAATAGAGCATAGCTGGGGCAAAACTCAAATGAAGGACAAATTTATTATTATTTTTCCAATAAAGGAGAGGTATTTATGGCTCTTTTAGTTAACTATTTCATTCAAAAAACAATATTGAGAATCAAATAGTATATTTTCATATAAGTTGAAAATTAATTACCTCTCTGACTTTTGTCAAAGAAACCTCCCTATAACATGAAGTCCTTATACAAGATTTTATCAATTGTTATAAATAGATAATCTTACCTCTCATTCTATCTGTTCACGTTCTATAAGTATGTTTTGGACATATTTATGCGTTGTTACAATTATTTATGACTTGTTACTTTCGGTTCAAGTAAAATACGATTGAGAGCTTCTAGCGCGATTTAAACAAATTAGAATTAACATGCCCAATTGGGTCGCGATCGTAGTGATATCTGGGCCTAAGAGGAAGTAAGAAATTCATAAATAGCTATAGTTTAGCGCGTAATTATGAAATGTAGTTACGATTAGCGTATTTGTTGATACCTAATTTTCACCACGTAGAACGTATATTTTAATTTTCACATTTCCCGAGTCTAAGACAGAGCAAGGATGCCCTTAAAATTTTAAAATTTTTAAAATCCCAAAAAATTGACGTTTAATTATTCTTTTCATAAAATCAACAATTAGAAGAAATTACGAGTTATTTACTTTTCTGATTTGGTTTAAAAATAAGATACGCATCCCGCTCCGTCTAGCTCGGGAAAATTGTTAATCAAGATAACGTATGAATTCTTGCTCATTTTGATAGCATTTTTCACACTTTGAAATATTCTCGGAACTATATCAACATTAGACTTGTTTTAAAGCTAATTTTCTAAATTCACAAGTTTTTAGATTTTTAATTAGCCTAAAATAACTATTTATTTGGTTATACGTTGTTTGTATTATTTATCTATTAATTGATCTAACTTAAGAGGGGGTTTTTAAAATTAACTTTTTAAAAGTTGAGGGGGGATTTGTTTTAAAAAAAAAAAGGGGATGGAAGTTTGTAACATACAAACTTCCACCCCATCTGCTTATTTTCATCCAAGCCCGGTCTACGTCTTCTTGGCGATAAAGAGGAACCTCTAAGGTTTTCGCCTCCATTCTGATTTCATGGCCATTCTCGGGATTTTTGAGGCGTTTTTGTCCTAAATCACGAGTACTCATGATTTACGGAGTTTATTTTCTTTTGAATATTATGTTACATGCTCGATTGACTCATTTTTGGAATGTTACCTGGGTATTTACTGTGATAGAGTTGCCATAGGCGGGACCTTGAGTTCTTAGCCATCTTGTGCACTCTATCACATGCAAGCAAACATACATGGGGAAACTCTCCGATTTGGGTACGGTTTGAGGGGTTCTATCCTACCTTGTACGGTTTTACGATTAAAATTCGTTGTTATTTGTCCTATTTGATGACTAGGTGTACTACTCTGTTGTTTCCGAATTTTACTAGATTTTGCTTAAATTTTTTAGTACAATTAGCTGTATTTTGTTGTATTGTGTGATGTGTATCATTTCTAATTAGTCATGGTACTAACTGTGGCAATTTCCTGAAAAAATTCTGCTGTCCTTTGAAAAAATCCAAATTGTTTGAATTTTAAGGTTGAGAATTTGAGAGGGAATCTGTGGGAAAGGAATTTTACCCCCCTTTTCCTCCTAAACCCTAGAAGATTGCTATAAATAGCAGGCCATATGGCTGCTAGAGCAAGTTTTTTCTTTTTCCCGAAAAAAATTCCTAAGTTGAAATAATACTAAGTACCCTAGCCTACAAAATACAATACAATACGTATACCTAAATATACCATTGATATACTATATATACTTTTCATCAAAAACTATAATAGAAATATACTACTATCTTTTATATATGGAGAATACATGAATTTTTGAAAAGAAAAGGGGTTTGCCACGGAGTGCTAGCTTGTTGGTGTTTGAAGTTTTAAAGTCTAATCCCACTTTGATCTTTAGGTTGTCCCCTAAAAAGGTAATATCTGTATTCTATCCCATTTATATTCTACTCTGCTTTACTTACATGTATTAGTATGTATTTATGGCTGTTTCGGTTTGTTTTGATTACTGTTTCATAAATATCAAAGTTGATTATGGTGTGATGGTGTTGACATGATAAGGATTCAGGGAATTCTAGTATTGGTTATATAATGTGGTCACTTAAAATGTTTAAAGAATGTAGGGAAGGGTAACTCTTATGTCACATTAAAGAATGTGGGAAGGGTAATTCTTATGTCACATTGTTTTGTTCCATAGACTACAACTTGTTTGTGAGCTATTAAGTAAGATGTTCATGTTATGATGTTGTTATTATTGATAGTGTCTGGTGTTGATTAAAAGAAATTGATGTTTTATATGGTCAAAGTTGTGAGGAAGGGCCTGTTTAGTTCGTGATTGCTGTTTAAAGTAATGAATATGATATATGACTTAAAGATTTCTGTGTTGTGTTGAAGGGTTTTTGAATGTTGTTTTTCTAGATTTCTGGCATTTCATTCGGTCTTTTAGCCTTTGTTCAAAGTTTTTGATATATGAAGGATAAACACTGCGGTCTAAAAAGCGTGATTTGGAATTAAGCTGTGCTAGTTCTCTTTTGTTTGTTGTTGATGGGTTGAGCTTGGGCTTAAAAATCGCATAAGATGTTTTGAGAAGGTTTGAGAGTCTTTAGGGCTCGTAGGTAAAAAAAATTTTTTTTATGTAGATAGTGTGTGCAGGTTTGTTTGTATCAAGGTTGGGAACTTGATCTTAAAGTATCCTTTGAAGGTTGTTGTAAACTTTAAAATGATCTTGAAACCTGGAAATATGTCTTGTGTGATTATGTATTACCTTGTCTGTTTTGAACTGAAAAAGACCTAAACTTCTGCTCGTGAAGTCTATTTGGAATCCATCTCCATAATCTGCGATTGTTGTTTTCAAATTCTGTCATGTAAACTTGAAAAAGTGTTTTTTTAAACTCCTTTAAAACTGGTATGTTGACGAAGATTTTTCTTTTCTTATAACTATTTCTTTGGGATCTTGAGTGTTGGTGTGAGAACTTTGCTAGTTCTAAGAACCTCCAAAAGATATTTTGACTTCCTTGTTCTTGACTCTGTGACTTTAAAAAATTAGGGGAGGAGTTTGTTGTCTTGGGATTACTATTTGTTTCTCTTGTGCAGTGAATTGTACCTTTTGGAATTCTGTTAGTTATCTGAAATCTAAAAAATAGCTCTTTTGATCTTGCCTAGCTGGATTAGGTGACTGATAAGTTGGATACTTGTTTAAGATAAAGGCCTTAAAAACTTGTGACCTGGCTTGCTAGTTTCTTTTTATGGGAACCTAGAAGTTTGAACATTGTATGATTGTTGATCTTGCTCTTTCTGAAAAACTTTTTGAGAGGAGTAAAGAACAGGAGGTCTGAGGAGGTTGTTTTCCTTGGCTTGTTTGTGATTTGTATTTTAGTATTGCTCACAGTTTTCTTGTTCCTCCTTGCCTAATATTATCACCTAAATTGACTAAGTATGGGGAGTCTGAAACTAAAAATAGCTCAGGACTTTCCTTCCCTTTCTTCTTAGGTGTCTGATTTCTAGAAATGATTTTCCTTGTCCCCTGCTTCTTTGGTTGAACTATTCTATGCTTAAACAAACTAAGAATAAATAAAAAAGAGTTAGCATGTACTTTTTTGTTTATCATATGTGAACTTGGCCATTTATGTGCATTATCCTTAGTTGTGTGTTTATTATAGACTGTCTATGTACGAGTTGCTTACATAATTCCCACCCCTACTTCTTTTATTTGAACCAACACATGCCTGATAGGTGTGTTGACCTTAGGACAGTGTTATGAACCTATCCTAATCATGGTTTAGGCTTTTCTGGGGTCTGTAATTGTTTTCATATGAGCTTTTCTATCATTTGTGACATGCTATGGCCATAGTTAACTTTCATGTTTACATGTAGGATAGTTACCATGTTCCCTCCTATCTTCTTGTGGGCTTGTAGATTGTGCCTTGATTACCACTTTTGTCTTTGATGGACCTTTGTTTGATCCTATAATTGTTTTGAACCTGTTTGTTTAAGTTCTGAGAGTAAGACTAAGTATAAACTATTAGGTCCTGTCAATGTCTTTTATGAGACTGTTCAGATGCTAAGATAATGCATGTGTTTATCTATAGACCTAGTATCTATGTTGCTTAATACTTGGACCTGCTGAGTTAAAATTGACTTAGAAAACAGCTTTAGACCTTCAACTTGCCTCTGTGATACCTTGTTTTTATACAAAAATGGAATTGAAATGGTCTCCACCATTAGTTTAACTTGTTAACTGTCTAAGTGAACCTTCAAAACCTATTGAGTGTAATTGAAAAAAATTTGAAAAACTGAAGAAATATATTGAGAACTAAACCAGCTTTGTCTCACTTTTGCCCGAATCTGCCCTCTGCTATGTATAATCCTAGGTGGTAATTCATCACTATGTCATTATCTTGCATTAAGGACCATTTTTAGCTTAGATACTGCATAACTTGTTTGGTTTGAGATTGCTTGGTTTTCTTTCTATGCTAGTTGAATTACTCGATGACATTCATGTTTTGAGTTTGTTGTTCATTAGTCTTGAAACTGTTGGTTATAGGTAGCTTTAGTTGTTTGTTTAGCCTTAATTAGTAGCTAAATACCTTAGTTTGGGACTTATGGGATTTGCTGGGTAGAATTGAAATTCCTTGTGTGATCTGAGTTTGGTATTAGAGGATTTATATGTGTTGGGTATATAGTGTATATTGAGGTGTATAGAGGGTATGCCTCTCATGGGTTTTGCTCTCTATCTGGGTAAGTATATCAGTGGTATAATATGTATACCACAGCTTGACACTTAGAAAATATTTGAGAAGAAATAGCTTGGGTTTGTCATTGGGCCTGTTATCCACACCTTTGAAATTTGGGCTGCATTTCTTGTGGTCCTTCATGCCTCACGTGTTCTTGTATTCAGCCTTTGGGCTCTGTCTTGGGCCTTTTGTTTGTGACGTTGTTTACAGTTTTTGGTTATTAATAAATATGGGCTTGCCCCAAGTCGATGTGATTAATCTTTTGGCTTTGTAATTTATTTAGCTCTTAGCTATGTTGAGTAATATACTAATATTGTGTATATCCGTTTGTATCCTTGTCCACCCAAACCCGTTGGTGAGCCCCCACGGGGCCCACTAACTTATTTAGATCGAGTCGAACAAATTCGGAGCAAAATGGAGCATACGTATGGACTTAGGGACCAACTTGCATAATACCTTCGTTTGGCCTTGGTCGGTCCAAAATCTTCACTCTTTATTTTATGCAATTTAAATTTATATTTGTGCCTTTAAATTTAATATGTTGGAACCGTTGTACAATTTAGAGTCGCTAAAACACTGATTTCTTTTTACCAAGTTCAACTCGTGTATAAAATAAAATAAAATGGACCGAGACACTGTTTCGGATTTGGAACGTCGGATTTGGAAAATTACCGGACTGAATTGACACTATTGAAACTTTGGGGGGTGGTACTTTTGGGACCGCTTTGGACTGTTTTAAAACTTATGGACTGATTTTGAACGTTCGAGACTTGTGTAAATATGTATAAAAATGGATTAAAATTTGGCTAAATAAAGAATATGATTGATAGATTAAAAGTAAATAACATATTATAATCAATTACGGTATATATAGTATGTTAAAACTATTTTCATAAACTTAAATACTTTTTTTTAAAAAAAAAAAAATCTTTTTGGATGGGCTTACGTGGAGTCCTACCTAGGCTAAGAGCCTTCGGGTATTAGCTTAGGTGTTCAAGTCCGACACCCATGCTCAATTTTGAGCAGAATTATACTTCGACTATTTCTTAAAAACGAATTTCTTGCATGTAAATGACACCCTTTCATTGCGGAAATCTAAACTTAAGCAATTTTTGTCCAAAACAATTTATAATCATAAGGTAAACCATTAGAACCCGTAGGTAAACCGCAATTGAGCGGATCCTTAATATAGGTGCCTAACACCTTCCACGGGGGGATCACGGAACCATGACGGACTTTGGTAGATTAGGTTTCTTTTAAATATTTTTAAATGAACCTTTTTCAAACTGGTTTTCCTAATTTCCTAAAAATTAGGTGGCGACTCTAAAACGTATCCTTTAGAGCACCATTAAGTGGTTGGCGGGTTTTTCCGAATTTTCCGGTACAATTTACAACCATACTTTCTAGGACACCTCCTCGCTTTTATGAGGTATGTGCGAGTCGGTTAAACTTAGAAATTCCCAACGCCCGCAACAGTATTTACGAAATGTAGTTATAGTTGTTGTATCAAACTGGTATCAACTCATATGTATCATGCGGGTCAGCACATACTTTTTTTATTTCCCACCCGGTGTCCGGTCCCGCATTGGAATCCGACTATATCCGAATCCCCGCCCCTTAAAATCCCATTTGGGAATGGGGTTTTGGGGGTGTGGGGGGGGGAGGGGGGGGAAGAGCGCTTCCCATATAGGATTTTTCCGTACTTCCAATGGGGATAACTTTTCTCTCAACTCCTCTCACGTAAAAGACGACAAAGTCAAAAGATGATCCATAGTGTCAAATTCTAGCTGTTAAATGAAAAGTAATGGCGCTGGACAAATTATTGGTTATCATATTATTATTAACTACTAGTAACATTTATTAAGAGATTTGCATATAATTATTTATTAAATAATTTGATTAGGTGATATATCTTTTACACCGTTAATAAATAGATTTTAAAGAAAATATTTCCTTGTAGCTGCCCCCAAGTAGCTTCGTTTATACATACAGCTTGTGCGCGTTTTTATATGTGCGCGTTTTTATAAACTTTGATTCATATTATTTGTCTTTTGTTGTCTTTGCAGGCCTTAAAATAGGGTATTGGAAGTGAAGCTGGTTAAATAAATGGATGGAATTTTAATTAGCTGCAACTAGAATGGACTCACTGTTGAATATTGTAGATAATGTTAAAAATAAAACTATTAAAAATAAAACTATATGCACATGTTCATATTCAAAGGAAATGTCAATACGTCGTTGTATTTATTATTTTAAGAACTCGCAAGCATTCGTAGGTTGCATTCCGTCTCGTTGAACCGTCCAAAAACATACGTTGAATCCCTAAAAGGGCAAACTAAACTATTTATAGAAACTGGACTAATTTGAAGCAATCAGTCCTATAAATTGAAAGAGACTCCGATAGTGAACCTGATAGATGCGTCAAATTCAGGTAACCATTTCGTTAAGTCCAAAAAGATAATACCAGGATATCCAAAATATCACACCATGAAATAGAGTATAAATTCTCAAAACGTGCGTTAAGATTGTTGCATATATATTATACTCCCTCAGGATAAAAAAAAGTCGATTAGTAATTTCTGCTAAAATACTACCCCTTTAGAAAATACTAACTCCTAGACAAAAATAAATAATTTGACTAAACTACCTCTAATTAAATAGGCATTGGGATTTGATCATCTAATACTTAATAAGGGCAAATATGAAAAAACAAAGTTAATTCTTTCTTGATTTGCTAAGTGAACTCTTTTTTTGATTCAAGAAAAAAAGCTAAGTAGATTCTTTTTTTTTTAATCCCGAGGGAGTATGTGTTTGTGTTTAATGAATGATAGTTGCATAGGAAGTCTGTTCCTGCAACGGATTTTCAACTCAATTAGGAGACCCAAAAAGAAAGAAGATAAAGCCATAAATTGTGCAAAAAGGAAAGTTAAAAGCCCCATTAAATGTCAACGAGAAAGAAGAAAGAAGAAAGATCAAGCCTAATGCCGAGTTCGTGGAATTTTCCTAGGAGACTACAGGCCTAACATCTAATCAGAAAATTAAGACTAACATCTAATCAGAAAATTAAGACTACAGGCCTAACATCTAATCAGAAAAATTAGACTACAGGCTAACATCTAATC
>NC_081342.1:70207741-70228358 GCF_029784015.1 Lycium ferocissimum | reverse complement strand
GAGAGAGAGAGATGCTTAAGGAACATCTATTACGAGGTGGATCCGAGGTTTTTAAATCGGTAGGTCGAGGTATCTCGTTCCTACTTTCAATCGGTTTAGCATAAACGTATATTTTTCAAAATTATTCAACTACGTACTCGTTGCTCAAAATCACATTGAACTAATTCACAGTATTTCCAGTTAGACTTCGCAAGCTATATAAACAAATAGTTGAAAAAGACCGAGTGGGGAGTCCGTAAACCCGGAAGCGATCATCGGATATACTATTATCTAGAAACTTGTGTCGTCCTTTTTCTTTTAGTTTTTCTCGCTCTTTGTTCTTGTAATCTTTGAAAGGCTTATAAAATGTCTACAAATGTTAATTGATACATATGTTGGTAGGAGGTATCGGGTATACGTGGAATAGTCGAGGGTGTGCGCAAGAAGTTGGCTCGGCACCACCGTTAGTATAACGAAAAAGGCATCCACAAATGTTTTGGAAGTGATCTTTCTGTCCGCGGAAAAGAAAAGAAAAAGTTTTTCACAATTTGATGTTGGAAAAGGATTTGATGTGTTAGATGTCGATCAATTTCTACGCAAACTTAAGATAGTGACGTTATTAGCATAGCTGCTACTACTATATTCAAATGCATCTTCATCAACTTGAGTAATATGTTTACATATTTGGAATAGAGATAATGATCAAACACATACCCGAACTATCACTTTTTCGCGAGTTTCACACCCTGACTATCAGTGGTTCCCTTTTCCTACCTGAACTATCACTTTCTACGTATTAAAATACACCTTGTTGAGTAGATGGCGATAAATCAGGTAAGAAAAGGAAACAACTGATAGTTGGCCTAGTCGGTTCGAGGTATGTTTTAATATATAGATGGTGATAGTTAATGTAGGAAAAGGGGACAATTGATAGTTGGGGTATGAACTCGCAAAAAAGTGATAGCCCAGGTGTATTTTTGACCATTAACTCTTTGGAATATATACTTGTCTTATTACAATGGCTGGTATGTTCACTGGCTACATTGAAAAAGGAGCATAAATATTGGACTTGGGAGTTGAATAGCTAGTTGTTGCTTCGAGCCGAGTTTTTTGACATTAAAGGAACTCAGGCGATCGATCTGCAAAAGGGCAAAGCATATATATGTCCAGGAAATATCTTAATCACTACATTTATCTTTGCTTTGATTTTTTTCCTGGAAATATAACTGGTCTGTGCCATGGCACAGCAGAAAAGATCATATAATTTCTTTGTGGGATGCATGGACAAGCTCATGTATATAGGGGTGTCAAATGGGCGGGCTATGCTGAAATTTGGGTGGTCAATGACCAGTCCAAACTTGAGGGGGTTGGGTGAATCATGTTTTTATGGGAAATTTTGCCACCCTTACGTGTAGCTATTGATCAGTGATCTCAGAGTGCAGTAGCTTTGTGCACCGGTGCCCTTTTAACGGAGGAATATGTATTAATCGACGAAATAATCCAAAGAATTGGTATAAAGTGCCATGTATAATTATTACCTTCAGCTATCTGATAATGGATGAAGGATTCTACTTTGGTTCTGATTATACTCTTTTCACTCAGCTGACATTAGAACTATTCTTTTTAATAAGGGTGGTGTCCGGGCCAATTTGCGCCCGCTATCTCCCACCAAGGCTTTGGCAAATGTGTAGAAATTATATTTTTGCCTGCTTGGATTTGAACATGAGATTTAGGATTCTCATCCGACTTTATTGATCACTAGGTCACATTAGGCCTTATCCTTGAGGGCTAAATGACATTAGAAGTATGCCACACAAAGTAACAAACTCTTGGTTGAAAAATGTGGATGCCTTTCTTTTTTATCCTAATCCAGTTTCTGGTAATAGAATGCTTGTGTATATTCTGTTGCCAATTCATCTCCTCCCATGTATTGACAAAATTAAACACTAACTGAACACCATTTGATGGATTTGGTTTAAGCTTCAATTTTACCTGGTTCAACAACCTCGTTTCTCTTATGTTAATGTGGAATTACACTTGTGTGAAAAAGCCATTTTGATGTGAAGAGACATCTTTTTTCAATCAAAGAGCCTAGCCCCCACCTTTATCCATCCCCCACAGTGGTAGACAGAATTGCAGTAATACGTGAATTTCTTGTCTTGTAAACCAGAGAATAACAATACTTCAGTCTCAAACAAGTCGTGATCGGCTAAATGAATCTTTGCTAATCTTGTTTCTCTGTTTAAATTCATTTCAGGACAACATCATATAAAAAAAAAAAGTACTATAGATATGATATACTGTATATTTTTTATTGGTGTAAAAATCTCTAATAAGGTTGACAAATTCGTAAGAACGCATAGGACCTAAAGTAAACTAACATGATCCAAACATATTTCCAATTAATTGGTAAGTTTAACTTAACATGTGAAGCACCATTTTTCTGTGAACTAGACAACACGACTAGATGCCCGGAATTTCTTTTACGCACGAATTCAACTGCATTAGGGCTGAAACTTTCGATTGTTTTCAGAATTAGAAGTAGAATTGCTCACCTGAATTTCCTAATTTGCACTATGCTTAGTAATATCCAATTCATTAGTCGAGCAAGCTTGAGAAAACACATCTGCACCATGGCCACTAACTTGATTTGTGCATCCAATAGTTTAGGTATGAAATTCGCAAAACAGTGATAGTTTAGAGAAGACCTGACACTCAAATTCTTTTTCCACGTGTACTACTACTTGGAACTTTTGGAGCGTGATGTTTACGTAGCATGTCACATTCCTCTAAGGATATTTTAATAAGAGTTTATGGTAGTTAATGAACACCCAATAGTTTAGGGAGGGGCGGAGTTAGTAAGGGCATGAACCCCCTTTCAGCGAAAAATTACACTGTATATATAAGGTGATTTTTTTTATTTTTTTATTTTTTTATGTATACATAATAAATTTTGAACCCCCTTAGCTTCTTTGTTTATCTACTTCTTTATATTTTTGAACCTCCTTAGTGAAAATCTTAACTCGCCATTGAGTTTAGGTATAAAGCTCGCAATACATGATAGTTTAAAGAGATAATATCTCAGATGGTCACTCATTTAAGGAAAGTTCTCTTAGAAAGTCACTCTACTTTGTTTTATAACTCAAAAGTCACTCAATTATGGATATTAATGGTGTTTTGTGTTTGAAAGAAAATTTAGAAGCACTGAGATAAGAGAAAAAGAAAATCGAATGGGTGAATAATATTAACGAATGACAGTGTATAGCAAGTCCCGGTATGCTTCATTGTGAACAGGGCTTTGTTTCGCGAACTAAATAATTAAAGATTCTTCCCCATTTTCACTTTTTTTTTTTACAGAATAAAAGCTTATTTTTCTATATATCCTCCTGTATAAGAAGTGAGGGTGCTACAGCTGAAGCAGACATGTCTTCGTTGACATACTTGCTTGCAGCGGAGGGTACTTTCAAAAATTCTCATTAATATGCTTTAAAGGCATTATACTTACAGACTAAAATAGATAAAATAAAAAACATAATCCACATTTTATTCTTCCAATAAAATAAATAAAACTCCACCTCAAATTATATAAGTTATATAGATTATTCCACCATAATTATGTAGGTAGTACTACTTTTTATTCTAACTCTTTATTAGATTTCTTCTTTAGTTAGTATTTGAAAAGTTTAAAACAAAACTAATTAAAATATTATATGTAAATGTGAGTTTTATTATTTCTTACATTCTACAACGTAGATAATATAAGAGAAGAAAAGATTCTGGAAATTTATGATCTAAAATATGTATAACAGATATATAAATATTAGATTTTTTAAGCTCGTGATATTAATATGTCACAACATTTGTGTAACAATAAAAGATTATCACTAGGAATAACATAAAAGTTTAAGTTAAATTACTTCTACATTAGCAAAAAATAATTTTCGCTAAATTGACTTGAAATAAACTGAAATGGAGAAGATATTTTACTTGTAACACGGATTGTTGGGCCCGTGCAGCACGGGCCAACATTAGTTTCGACATGTCTGTTTACATGTCAATCAATTTCAACTTAAGGGCATAATTGACCTTTCACACTTATCTCTTAGTGGTCGTTTGGTAGATAGTCAAAATTATTCCGGGATTGTAATCCCAGGACTAATTTAGCCCAAGAGTTGGGATTATTTTATCCCATCTTCTGGATGGGATAAAATAATCCTAGTATAAGTGGGGGATAAGATGGGATATCCTATCTTTTATCCCAGGATGCATTTTGTTCTTTGTTTGGTACAAGATATAAGTTTATCCCAGGATAAATTTATACCTCTTACCAAACATAGTACAAAAAATTAGTCTTTGGAATATCCAACTTATACCATGCACCAAACGACCCCTTAGTGTACAACCCAATGGACTTGGCTCCCCTCCAGTGGAGGATCCTTCCAGTTCAATTATTTATTCAATGGTCCAGATTTAATTTATCAACCAAAGAGCAATAACTATGGTTACTAACAATTCTCTCTCCTCTCTCTTCCTCTTTCCTTTTAGTGCCAGCAAAAGATCTGTTTTTCTCCCAAATCTCAACAGAGAACAAAGCAAGTAATACAATGATGCAAACATTTACTTTTGTAAATCAAATTTCATAAAGTAATATTCTCTCTGAAGTTTACCATGTATTAGGGAGAGTCTCAATAGAGGAATGTTGAAATGCAAAGATTAGCCTCAAATGAAGATTACAATTATAAGAACAACAATAGAAGAGGAAAACCCAAGAAAAATGGACTCCATAATAAACCCAAACTTCTGCGTCCAAGTGCAACCACCATTTTTCCTTCTTCCCAATTTTCATGCCCTATCTAGGTCCTTTAATAGCCACGTATCTTTCTCCAATCTTCTACCAAATCTCTATTCCATCTCCATGCACTGGATATCACGTTTCTTTCTCCTCAAAGATCATTCCAGCCAGATATGCTTGAGGGGTTTATATGTATATACACACATATATACAGAGTTTTTTCGAAGTTATCGGGGCACGTGCCACCTCTCGTAATACTCTAGGTCCGCCCCTGAGATTACAGCAATATTCTTGATTTTCAAAAATTGTTCTTTTCTCGGCAGTCGCACTCCTAGCATACGCTTTGTCACTTTTTGCCTGGTTGTTCTTGAAATACTGTCTACTCTCTATAGAGTTGTTTGATCGACATGTAGTGTGAAGTTTGTTTCTTCAATCACAAATTCTTACTTTTTTCTCCATTGCCCTTGTTTTCTTAGTTCACACTTTAATTGCACTTTGCGCTTAAAGACTAATAGGCTTGGAATGCTTTTTAAAAGCTTTTCGAATCTTCCTATTCAAATCTAACGTTGTTCTGTTATTAAATTTAGAGAGCAGATGGTGAATATAATCTGCTTCCTCTAGGAAATTTGGACAGAAGCTCAAATAAACTATAGTATATGATAATGTGTTTTCTTATGAGTTCCGCTACTCTGGATTTAGAGCATATGTAGGTACTACAATTTTTCTCTTGTTATTGTTCAAACACAATAAGTCATTACCTTATTTTGTCCAATTTGATTTGTCCTCTACTCTGTACAAGTTTTTATCTCTCTCTTAAAGAATTAATAGAAATATACAACTAATTCCATTAGACACTTATAATGGTGTCTTCCAACGCGCGAGAAAAGTGGAGACTTTGAAAGAAAGTTCAGCATCAGAAATTGTCTCAATTATATCATCATTTGTTCTTCGCTTTGCACATTTTTATTTGTCAGTTACAGTCTTTTGTTTTGTTGATAGCTAACCAGTAGTTCTGCTCTCTATTCTTTTAAGTTAATTAATTTCATTTACAGAGAAAACTGAATTTACTGAAGGCTATTGTAGATTTTCCTGAGCCTCTTCCTCTGTTGTTGATCAATTTTGCTCATGCAGGCGTTCTTTGACTATTTTGTTTCTATTTCATGGCAGTCAATGGTATTAAAACAGCTAAATTGTAAAATCTTGATGTTGCAAGTGCTGAGGACTATCGACGTGTTATCAAGGGAAGGACCAGGTAACGTTCTTTCTTTTTGATAATTATGTCTTTTCTATTATGGTAAGATGGATACTCCTTGGCAGTGGATTGTTGTCTAAAGTGGTTTTCGCACTAGGGTCCAAACATGGTAATTTACTGGACTTGAGAGATCATAAACTTGAGGTTGCGACAGAGTGAATTTTAAGAGCTGGTGATTTTGTTATAAGCAGGGGATGTGAATTGGAAGTGTAGATATTGCTAGAGCTATAGTTATTATTTGTGTTTGCTTATGGATTTTTAATACCTACTCGAAAAGCTAGCAGTCATGAAATGCAGTTTGAAACTTCACTTATGGAAGAGAAAAAAGTTGCTGATAAAAGGAGCAGTAACAACTTGTACTATAACTAACTATAAATGTAATAAAATATGAAATATAATTGATAAATTTTTTAGAAAACAGAATTTTTTTGGTAACTGGGAATAGATAACAGGAGAGGGAGTTATGCACAGAAAATGTGGAAGATGATCAGAGGCGTATCTAGCCTACAAGGTAGGGGTCCCAAACTTTCAACGCGGAGCTTAAATTTATGTGTAAAAAATTACTAAAATTGCAATATATAGTAGATATGAACCCCTAATTTTAAAAATATAATGGGTTCAATGTTAAAAAATTTAAGATTGAACCCATAAAATTTAAAACCTGGATCCGCCTCTAAAGATGATGGAAGTGAATGTTGAAATATGAATATGGAACTTTTAGTTTCTAGATATGCGTCTCTAAGATGCTATTATCCCAAAAGTCCAAAAGAGGCCTTAAAATACGTTTCTGCTGGTGATGTAATTTTTCTACTTAAAGGTCACATTTAAATATTACATGGCCTTATGCAAACACCTTGAAATTGTACGACAGAGAACATTTAAAGGCTATGGAGCATGTGCATTACATCCTGTTGCATGATTTCGATCACTTTCCTCATATAGTGTCTTGGCAAACGATTTGAGAAGTTGATTTTAGAACTGTAAATTTTATCCACAGCTATAGAATTGAAATAAGACAACTGAGCTTGTGTTTTTTTTTCCTTCTGAACTTTGATTTGAATTGTTGAACAAGTAACCCTTTAAGAAGTTACCTAAGATGAAAATAACTTCCACCTTGAATTTATTTATGCAGGGTGGTGCTTCCTTGGAAACATACCACGTAATATCTAGAGTCTACATTCACTTTGAGCATACAAGAATGGGCTTGTTTCCTCTTCTTCTTCCATCTTTTTTCCCTGTACTTTTGTACATAATAAGATGGAAATCTAGCTAGCATCTTCAATGAAAGCATGCGTCCTATAATCTGGTTCAGCTGGTGAAATAAGGCTGGAGTACTGGAGAAGAAGCATATAGACTAATAAAATTGAAGAACTAATTCATATCATTAGCCAAAATGCAGCTAATTTTTGGCTTATGCATTGCACCATACAGATCTTTTAATATTTCTTGAAAAATGAAAACAAAGAGATCAACCGTGATTAACTAAGTCCTTAGGTTCATTATATATGCCTATATGTGGTTGCACGTCTAACCCTATGCAGCTATATGGAGTATTCATGTGTTCGCTCAATTTTTTAACTGGCAGGATTCTTTTGGAGCATGCTATATTTGAGTCTACAACTTTTTTTGGAAGCTACAATGGAGCATAAACAGACATTTATTATGGATAGTGTTTTGAAAGGTTAGAGAGATGGTTCCTGTACTTTTGGAGCATTATTATGAGGCACAGCAGGCAATGCCAGTCGAAGGGGTTGAATAGAGTTGTAAGGATTAAACTTCGATAGTTGAGAATCATAGAAAGGTTTTCTGAGAGTTTGGATTTATGAATTGATATGGGAATGTATATGAGCTCTGGCACTGGAAGAAGCCAAGGAAGCCTCAGCCAACCTTACTGAAAGGAAGAGCCTAACCACAACATGATGGTCGCGTTACATTTTGTCAAATAGTATATTTGAACAAATTACTTTCATAGATGAAAAGAATGTCCTTCGGCAACCATGCAACATCCAAGAATGGATATTTTGTTCCAATATACAATAACAACATACCCAACATACCCAGTATAATTTCACACGTGGCCAAGTAGGGTCTGGGATTTTGCTCCTATATGTGTATAGTAAATGCTATCCAACAGTCAGCGTACAATGTCATTTATGCAATTTCAGGAAAAAAGTTTCAGCTTCCACATGGCACGGGCCATCCTCTGCCTAGTTAAAATTATAAGTATAATACTTTTTATTCAAACATTCAATAATAAATAATTCTTTTACTGTTCTACATTACAACACCTGCATACCAGTCCCTGAACAACTTTAAATATAACTTCCTCCGTTCACTTTTATTTGTTCATAATGGATTTTGTACACTTTAAAAATATAATAAATAAAATGCATAATTTACCATAATTTCATATCAATTGATGTATAATTTTAATGAACTTAAAAATGAGAAATTAGTGTTAAGAATAAAACAGGAAAATTAATTATTTTTTCTTAATATGTTACTCCCACCGTCCCAATTTATATGAAGGTTGACTAGTTAGGGAGTCAAAAAACCCTTTCTTGGACTATGATTTTCTTCAACTCTTTTCATATATGCGAATTATTAATTATGTAGGCTTATAGTACTTCTTATATAGTTTTCAAATATGTAAATATTATTATAAAATACCTGAAGAATCTATATTTAAAATTGAGTCAAATAAAAAACAGTTTGACTCTCCAAACTAGTCAATCTTCATATAAATTGAGATGGAGGAAGTATATTGGATAAATACTCCCCGTTCACTTTTGCTTGTCCACTATGGACTTTGCACTCCTCTTAAGAAATAATAAATAAAATGTATAATTTACTATAGATCCATATTAATTGATGTATAGTTTTATTGGACTTGAAAAATAATTTAAAATGAATAATTAATGCTATGAATAAAAAAAAAAACTATTAAAAAAAAAACTATCTTCTCTTGATTTTCTAAGAGTGATAAATACAAATAAAAATTTATTTTTAAAATATTGGGTAATTAAAAGTGAACAGAGGGAGTAAATAAATAAAATCTAATTTTATAGCATATATAAGTAAAAGTGAACGGAAAAGCACGTTTGACATTTGATGTTTGGTGTTTGATAAAAGAAGGAACGCGAAAAATCTCTACTGATCCAAAATGTCGCACAATGACGGGAGCGGCTCCTCTCCAGTATAGTTTAGGTCCAGTTTGTCCAGTGCAATACTAACCCTATGACACCTGTGCACTTTCAGATCTAATGATCAATATTCATTTAACTAAAACACTCCCTAAACCACGGTTAAATTGCATTAGTTCTATATTTTATCTTTTCCTTACTGGCAACATATATATAGTGGAAATCTTGCTGGAACCAATTCTTTCTTTTTCCTAGTTCTTTATGATCAAGTTCTCTATATTTATATCTAGGGGTGTCAATAGTTTTTAAAAAAAATAATAATTTATTGGCACCAAAATTTACCGAACCGATTATTAAGTAGTTTTTTAAATAATAAAACCGAAGGTTTCTACATAAATTTGTGACCGTACCGAAAAATTAGGTAGATTTTTAATTTTACAAAAAATAATCTGGAAAAAAAGCGAACCGTATGATATCTTTTGCTAACTTTTGCTTGTGAATCTTAATTAAATGACGTCTTAAAATATATCGAAAATTAATCGAACTATACCAATACCGAAGAGAAACCGAGATGAAGAGATGGTTTTGAAAAGTCTAGTGTTAGTTTATAAAATTAAAGAACCGAAAAATTGTATGATATAAATTTTATAAAATTACGGGTTGAACCGTATCACTGACGCCCTATTAGAATTTACAATTTTCATGATTTTTTAATATTTATTATTTTCATTTCAAGCCTCCAAGAATCGATAGAATTCGGTTATATATATATATATATATATATATATATATATATATATATATATATATATATATATATATATGTGTTGCCAATAAGGAAAAGATAAATAGAGAATTAATACATTTTAACCGTGATTTAGAAAGTGTTTTAGTTAAATGAATATTGATCACTAGATCTGAAAGTGCACATAAAGATGGGACGTGAAAAATCTGTGCTTATCCAAACATGCGGGTCCCACAATGATATCATCTCATTTTAGTATCACACGACTAATTATTTGTTCCAGTCAAAAGAATCTGATCGGTCCACTTCAATCACCATTTATTCAAACCAAAGTAGAGTACTTTTTTGTTAGAGAGGGAATAATAATAATTTTACGCGATCACTCAATTATTAATAAAATATCTACCACTAGTTTGTCAGGCAGATTTTTTGCAGTTTTTCACCTTACATGGTTAAACTTACACGAGGTAACTCCAAACATTTCGATGGTTTCATTTTCACTGGTTTATTACTACTATTTATTTTACCTGCATATTATTGTTGGCATTACACACATCAGCACATGTCACTCTACATGTCTCCAAACGAGAAAAGGAGATCTCTTGTCCTTTACAATTTGAATTAAAAAAAATGATATTATCAAATCTCTTATGTGTTCTTTCAAATCTCTTATATATAAAAAATAAAAATCTTTTGTAAAATTATCATAAAATCAAAAAAAAATGTAATGAGTTAAAAAACTATTTCTCCCTCTCCAAACTAGCAAGTACTCCAAACAACATCTCCAAAGTTTGTGCTCTCTGTCGACCAACCCACCCTACAGCCCATCATTGTGATCATGGAAAATATATAATAAATGAAATACCAATTCCACCCCTCAAATAGTGACCATGAATAAGATATGACCATAATGCAAGAAATGTATGCAATAATCCTCCAAAACCACAGGATATACAGCCAAAGGCCCATAGTTTTTTTTTCCAACAAGCGCACTGTAAGCATCCTTTCTTGTTTGCACGTAATTGGTTCTTATAACATTCCCTTCTTCTAGGTGATTTCTTTTAGTCAATCTAGGTGCCTTGGGGGTCGTTTGGTAGGGTGTGTAAGAATGATACTGAATGAGAGTTGTTAAATTACCACATCAATTTGACTCAAATTTGGTCACACTTATGTAAAAACTACCATAACATTTATTGTACAATTTTAAATTAAGATAAACTTTGAAAAGGAAAGATAGAAATGACATAAGTAAGCATAAAATATTAAATTTGATCTAAATAGTCATATGAATTTATCCCATTTGAGCCATTGTGGCCAAAATAGTGGACAAAAAGACCTTATTTTTTCATCTAATACCTCCTACCAAATGACCTCTTAATATCTTTAGTATGTCCGAACAAATTAATGCATCTTTTATATTCGGTAACTTACTAACTTTGTAATTCTAAGATCATGGCATTCAAATAACATTTTGATGCATTAAATATATTTTTAATTTAAGATCACACGATTTGAAAGGCTCTTATTTTGTATTAATAGATAATAGATAGATGGACTCAAAGAATCATAGGTATCCCGTAACGTCTACACACGCCTAAGTATGGACTAAGCTTAGCCAGCTAAGCAGAATTAACTCTAACTATTAACTAACTAACTACCAAACTAACTAATTCTCAACTAATTACATTAGAGCACAACTGAGTAAGCTGAAGGTACAACAATAATAATCAAGTATCGTATTCTCAATGTTGTTAAACCATGTAATTTGTCGAACTAATTCCAATCCGGAGTTCCATAAATTCACATTGATCTTCTTAATTTGGGCACGTTTTGACATAGTTTGAAATCAGATTAATTTGAAGTTGAAATTTTATTTGGACATGTAACTTGGATTTCTTATGTTGTACTTTTTCTCATAAACATAAAAACCTAACAATTTGTGAAAACTATCAAAACTTCCCAAACTCTTATACAATTTTACCAAATAAGCAAATCATAGTTCATAAATAAGGTATCAGAATATCCGAAGGCACTGTATTAATAATTCGCATATCTTCAGTTTCTTTGATAAATAAATGCTTGCAATCATGTTATTAAAAACTTTCAAATAGACATAATTTTACAAAGATCTACTGGTCCAAAAAATCAATAATAGTAACTAGTTATTCTTTAATATAATCCTTTCACATGGCATGGACATTTTCTTTAGGTCGAGCATGAGTTTTTTTTAGTTTTGCAAAATTTAAAAGGATGAACTTTTTTTTTAGATTTTTTTACAAAATATAAACTTATGGGTTGATTTTGACATTTAAAAAAGATGAAATCAACCTTGAAATTTGAAATCCTACCTTTTGGAGAATTTAGAATTTAAAATTATGATTTGAAATTTAAGTCGGAAGTTTTATGCAGATTTCATAAACAAACGCTGATTTCAAATCAAAACTTGACATTGAGGTCCCAAATCCTGTGGCCAAACGCCTATTTAGAAATGATTCATAATTAGATCAGCTTTTATCTTTAATTTTTTTCTAGAAGTTACAAATCAGAAATATTGTATCAGTGTGAACCCTTACGTTGGACCATCATCATACCTTATTATTACCAGAAAAAGGGGTAGTGGTATAGTACTAGCTATCACAAATTAAGAAATTATTACGTTTTTCTTAGGTATTTCAAATTACATATAAATGGTCTAAATAAGATAAAATTTGAAAATGTGAATTAATTTTTAAGCATAAGCTTAAGCCAAGTGAGAGTTTCATTACGTAAAAATCTCAAAATATGGGAATTTTGGGCTACCCCAGTTGGATTGTGCTCCAGGACTAGGCGTATCTATGTTCGAACGTGGTTTCTTTGATATGCTGTCTTCTTCTAGTATTTATTTTCTTTTTTCAAAAAGTAAAAACAAAAGTTTAGGGCCAAAAGGATTACATTAAAATTAGTAGATTAGTACTGAAACATTGTTAGTTTTTGCTCTGGTCACAAGTTAGAAACAAAGATTAAGGTATCTTTGTTTTCTAACAAAAAATGTATCCAAAAGTAGCTCATTTTGAATGCAAGGCTTTGGCATAATCATTTAGGAATATTAATTATTTACTTAATATTTAGGACTTCAAGTTCAACTAAATTTTATACATTAAATCCTTCCTTATTTGAACTATGTAATACAAATATTTGTAAAAATATTGTTATTGTTTTCGAGAATATACAAGACACATTATTTTGTATAGGGTCAAATTTTGATAATTTACCACTTATGTAAGACTTTTTTTTTCTTCTCTATAAATAATTACACATGAATATCATATTATTTTGTAAAATCCATATTTGTAAATATAGTTAGAGTGTGTGTTATGTGTATCTTTATTTTGAAAGAACTTATGTCTGGGGAAAATAGTTGCCGAATTAATTTTTACTAAAGTAGAAATAACCAAAATATGGATGCCACAATAACCAAATTAAACATTGATTCAACATTTAACATAGGCGCACAATGACATCATCTCATTTGAGTGATAAAGATGGAACGTGAAAAATTTGTGCTTATCCAAACATGCGGGTCCCACAATGATATCATCTTAGGTGGACGCCATCTGCATGACGTAGTATCTATCTATCACACGACTAATTATTTTGTTCCCGTCAGAAGAATCTCATCGGTCCACTTCAATCACCATTTATTCAAACCAAAAAGTAGAGTACTTTTTTGTTAGAGAGGGAATAATAATAATTTTACACGATCAATCAATTATTAATAAAATATCTACCACTAGTTAGTAAGGCAGATTTTTAGCAGTTTTTCACCTTATATGGTTAAACTTACAGTAGGTAACTCCAAACATTTCGATGGTTTCATTTTCACTTGTTTATTATTACTATTTATTTTACCTGCATATTATTGTTGGCATTACACACATCAGCACATGTCACTCTGCGTGTCTCCAAACGAGAAAAGGAGATCTCTTGTCCTTTACAATTTGAATAAAAAAAAATGATCTTGTCAGATCTCTTATGTGTTCTTTCAAATCTCTTATATATAAAAAATAAAAATCTTTTATAAAATTGTCATAAAATTAAAAAAAAAAAAATGTAATGGGTTAAAAAACTATTTCTCCCTCTCCAAACTAGCAAGTACTCCAAACAACATCTCCAAAGTTTGTGCTCTCTGTCGACCAACCCACCCTACACCCCATCGTTGTGATCATGGAAAATATATAATAAATGAAATACCAATTCCACCCCTCAAATAGTGACCATGAATAAGATATATACAATAATGCAAGGGCGGAAATGTATTTCCACAGTCGACCAGAACCGATGCTCCAAAACCACAGGATATACAGCCAAAGGCCCATAGTTTTTTTTTTCTCCAACAAGCGCACTGTAAGCATCCTTTCTTCTTTACACGTAATGTAATTGGTTCTTATAACATTCCCTTCTTCTAGGTGATTTCTTTTAGTCAATCTAGGTGCCTTAGGGGTCGTTTGGTAGGGTGTCTAAGAATGATACTGAATGAGAGTTGTTAAATTACCACATCAATTTGACTCAAATTTGGCTACGTTTATGTAAAAACTATCGTAACATCTATTGTACAATTTTAAATTAAGATAAACTTTGAGAAAGAAAGATAGAAATGACATAAGTAAGCATAAAATATTAAATTTGACCTAAATAGTCATATGAATTTATCCCATTTGGACCATTGTGGCCAAAATAATGGACAAAAAGACCTTATTTTTTTTGTTCTAATACCTCCTACCAAACGACCTCTTAATATCTTTAGTATGTCCGAACAAATTAATGCGTCTTTTATATTTGGTAACTTACTAACTTTGTAATTCTAAGATCATGGCATTCAAATAACATTTTGATGCATTAAATATATTTTTAATTTAAGATCACACGATTTGAAAGGCTCTTATTTTGTATTAATAGATAATAGATAGATGGACTCAAAGAATCATAGGTATCCCGTAGCGTCTACACACGCCTAAGTATGGACTAAGCTAAGCCAGCTAAGCAGAATTAACTCTAACTATTAACTAACTAACAAACTAACTAATTCTCAACTAATTACATTAGAGCACAACTGACTAAGCTGAAGGTACAACAATAATAATCAAGTATCGTATTCTCAATGTTGTTAAACCATGTAATTTGTCGAACTAATTCCAATCCGCAGTTCCATAAATTCACATTGATCTTTTTTGGGCACGTTTGACATGGTTTGAAATCAGATTAATTTGAAGTTGAAATTTTATTTGGACATGTAATTTGGATTTCTTATGTTGTACTTTTTCTCATAAACATAAAAATCCAACAATTTGTGAAAATTATCAAAACTTCCCAAACTCTTATACAATTTTACCAAATAAGCAAATCATAATTCATAAATAAGGTATCAGAATATCCGAAGGCCTTTGTATTAATAATTCGCATATCTTCAGTTTCTTTGATAAATAAATGCTTGCAATCATGTTATTAAAAACTTTCAAATAGACATAATTTTACAAAGATCTCTTGGTCCAAAAAATCAATAATAGTAACTAGTTATTCTTTAATATAATCCTTTCACATGGCATGGACATTTTCTTCAGGTCGAGCATGAGTTTTTTTTAGTTTTGCAAAATTTAAAAGGATGATTTTTTTTTTAGATTTTTTTTTTTTTTACAAAATATAAACTTATGGGTTGATTTTGACATTTAAAAAAGATGAAATCGAACTTGAAATTTGAAATCCTACTTTTTGGAGAATTTAGAATTTAAAATTATGATTTGAAATTTAAGTCAGAAGTTTTATGCAGATTTCATAAACAAACGCTGATTTCAAATCAAAACTTGACATTGAGGTCCCAAATCCTGTGGCCAAACGCCTATTTAGAAATGATTCATAATTAGATCAGCTTTTATCTTTAATTTTTTTCTAGAAGTTACAAATCAGAAATATTGTATCAGTGTGAACCCTTACGTTGGACTATCATCATACCTTATTATTACCGGAAAAAGGGGCAGTGGTATAGTACTAGCTATCACAAATTAAGAAATTATTACGTTTTTCTTAGGTATTTCAAATTACATATAAATGGTCTAAATAAGATAAAATTTGAAAATGTGAATTAATTTTTAAGTATAAGCTTAAGCCAAGTGAGAGTTTAATTACGTAAAAATCTCAAAATATGGGAATTTTGGGCTACCCCAGTTGGATTGTGCTCCATGACTAGGCGTATCTATGTTCGAACGTGGTTTCTTTGATATGCTGTCTTCTTCTAGTATTTATTTTCTTTTTTCAAAAAGTAAAAACAAACAATCAAAGAAGTGTTAATGCAAAATGAATCCAAACCTTTGAATTTCTTTGCATACACGTAGCTACTATTATATAGCAGTATATAGAACATTACTGGATAGTAAGTACCGGAGATGATCCCCTTATATATCATCATGTAATTACAATTTAATATTTCCTCATATATTTTACACCTATCACTTTAACATCAAAACAATTAACAATTTTGTTGTGAAATAATCAATATGGATGTCCACTACTCTAGAAATAACTTTCATCACCCATTTTCATTATGTGCAATAACTCTCATAACTCATTCATGATCTTAAATGGGTTAAATGCCATTTTCATGACAACCCCTTGTATCCCTTGTATGATCTTATAAATAGTGATATTGGATATTACATTGTAGATATTTGAATACACATGAAAGAAATAAAAAAAGCTCTCTTCTCTTGTCTATCTTTATCTCTTTATTATTCTTGCTTTCCTCTTTTGGTATATTATACTAATTGTTTTAGGTTAATTTTACAACACGTTATTATCAGCACGAATGACTAATTTCATCCTCTGTAACAAGACTTTGTGGTAGGCGTTGGTTATCTACGTAGTGGTCAGAGTTAATACATTTATTATGATTTACAAGTATATGGTTTTATGTTCTTTATTCCTTAAACACTATTTTTAATATGAAGTTTCTTTTGGTTGAGATTGATTTCTAAATAACAGTAAGGAAAATAATCGTTGCCTAATCAACGCGAAAATCTTAAAAGTTATAAGTTTCTGTTTAATGAATTTGGTGCTACCGTTTATTTTTATGGATTAACCTATAATATATGGGATCTCATATATTTATTGTATTGTAGGATATGTATAAGGATTTCTGGGTAAGCACTACTTATGTTATTATATGAGAATATTCACATGCAATTATAAAATCAACATATATTATATGTGTTAGGGTGACAATGACAGGGGAAATACAACCTTGAATGTAGTGATGATCTAATAAATCTTTTAACATTCCAGGTATTTTAGTCATGATGAGGAGTTAATTAAGCAGAATATCACCCAACTTATTATATTATAATTTCCGTATCACTTTATGCTAACTTAATTTACATATAAATTTGACAATTTTACTGTAATTATATTGTAAGTTGAGTGACCTTCTGCATAATTAATCTCTTATGACATAAACCGTTACTTCATTGGGAAGAAAATCACATGCTGCGCTTTGTTGACCATTTGCATGCCTAGGAGATAGAGGGAGATTCAACTGCTAAACATGAATGTTACGAACCACTTAAAGATAATGCTAACCAAGGTTTAAACGGTATAATTTTACTAATATCAGATATTTATATCGAATCATGTAAATTTGTTATAGTTAAATAATTTTAATGAAATGAAAATACATGTACTTAATTATAACTAAGAGCTAAAAAAATATATATAAACACATCATGCATATACTGTACTACTATTGATATATACACTGAATACATTTAAGATTTCACCGTTTAAACAAGGTGTGAAAGATGTATTTGTTTGGTACGGCATCATTGCCAACCATGGAATACTTTTCAGCTTTTTATTAACATTAGTTGCGTCCGAATTAAGCCTTCACGTGATCACAAGGAAAGTTAAATAATTCATGCATGATGTCTTTTCACGTAAGATCCATATAGACAATGAATTGGAAAGGCAGTCATAGATGAATTTTTTTTCGAATTTGTTGATTTTTCATTTAGACCGTAAGCTTAAACGTTGATCATCCCGGACCTCGAGCGTAAGATAAAATGTGTCATTTGAACCCCCTCGTGCCATTTTGGGCACACGTGTGCGATGCATTGCTTTAAGCGAGCGTGAGTTGCAAATTTTTTCTTTTTTTAAAAATTTTAATCATTAAAAATTAATTTTAATAAAAACTCTATTTTAAAATCTATTTACATAATTAAAAAAATTGAAAAACCCAACCCATCCTCTCCAAAATAGCCCACTTAGCCGCCCCGCTGCCTCCGCCATCGCCGCTTGTCGTAGCCTCCGCCGCTACTCCCACTTCAAAATCTATTTAAATAAATCTCCGACCAAAAAACGGCACATTTTTTTAATTATTTGAATAGATTTTGAAGCGAGCGAGAGACGACGGCGTGAAAGTGGGCTATCGGAAGGATGGGTTGGGTTTTTCAATTTTTAAATTATTTAAATAGATTTTAAAATTAATTTTTCTTAAATTAATTTTTTTTTGTTGACATGGCTTATTTTTATTGGTCTATTTTTTCATGTCACTAGTCTATTTTTCCATGTCACTGCAAGTGGACTGCATGCGTGTGCCCAGCTGGCACGAGGGGTTCAAATGGCACAGTTTATCTTATGTTCGAGCGTCCAGATGGTCAACGTTTCAGTTAAGGGGTCTAAATGAAAAATCAGGACAAGTTCAGGGGTCCATCTATGACTTTGGCCAATTGGAAATAAAGGGAAATGAAGATGCAAAGCCGAGGAAGAGTAGGTGGGGATACAGGAAGAGTCAATTTTGTCACTCGATCTAATGGGAAGAATTATAGTTGTATATATACTACATAGTACATATATATAGGGTAGGATTTACTAACATATACTACGTGAAGGTAGTAGGTTCGCATCCTCCCCATTTTTTAATTTCCATAAAAGCCCTTACTATTTTTGGCCAACTAATTAAAACTAGGTACTCTTTTGTCTATTCAACCCCAAAACAATCCAATTCATTTACCCCCTCCCTGCATCACCCAAAAACCCTTTTTCTCTTTTCTGCAATTTTTATTTTGAGAATGTAAATGAAAGATCTTTGGATTACGTAGCACCAAGTATAAAGTAAAAGTCGAGAATAGAATCCAATGGAATATTTGCCATCTACAACATATAGTCACATATACATGAATTTAGTCAAACATGTGATCACAAAAACAAGTATTTCTTGAAACCAAAACAATAGTGTAAAGCGAGTGTAACCAAAGTATAACTCTTTGCATAAGTTGGCAAAAACATCTACCGTCCAGCAAACCCCACCCTTCCACCACCCCACCCTCATAGTGTTCGTTTAGATTATATACAACTGATTTTAAGACAATACAACTACAACAACATTATAACAACTTAATCATTTCTTGTCCCCATCTCTCTCTCGGTCCCTTAGACTCAACGATTATTAACGACTACTTTTAGCCGGTAACGGCTAGAACAGATCGGAAAGCTCATCGCAAATGAGTATCTCGATTGACCTTTTTGGCCCCTAACCCCCCCTCCAACCCCCAGACCCCCTAGACCAAAGAACATATCTCACATCTCCCTCTCAAACCCTTAAGACTCCCCAAGTCCAAAACCCCCAAATCCTGACCCACCACAAGCAACTGCTAGCAGCAGGAAATGGAGAATCAAATCTAAATGCTACCACAGGGGCAAACCACAGAGGGACTTATCTTTGGAGCTCTAAATTTAAACCCAACAAACTACAATAAAAAAAGAGTTCGATTAACACCAAGATCCTATGAAGTTGTCAATGGAAAACCCACGGTGGTGTTCACAAACGAAGAAAACAAATTGCTTGCAGAAACCTGCACGTGGACCATTGTATGTAAGTTCAATCGTAATCGCCCTGCTATAGAGAAAACTAGGGCTGAATTAGAGAAATTAGTCCCATTAAAGGGTAGAGTCAAAATTGGGGCAAAGGACCCAAAGCACGTCTTTATAGATGTTGAAAATGAGAAAGGTTTTATCAACATCTATGAAAGAGATTTCATTTACTTTGATGGGGGGAAACACCATGAAAATTCTCAAATGGACATCCAATTTCAAACCTGAAGTGGAAACAACTCTTGCCCCTGTCTGGATTAACCTCTCAGGTTTACCGTGGCATTACTATGAATGGGATGCCTTATGTAGAGTTCTCAGCCCTGTAGGTTTTCCCATAGTAATGGACAAGGCCACAAGAGGAAAAACAAGACCCACCACTGCAAAACTCAGGGTAAAAATTGATCTCAGCAAACCTCTTGTTTAGGAAATTAATGTGGAAATCAGAAATCAACTAGGGATTATAGAAAGTATTGCCCAAATAGTGGAGTATGAATCTATCCCTGAGTATTGTTTCCACTGCAATATTCAGGGTTATGTGATGGAAAAATGCAAATTTGCCAACCCCTAAATTCACCAAAAAGTAACGATGGGCGACCCGGCTAGAGAATAACGAGAAAAGAACAAGGAAAAATAGCGAGAAGGTCGGGGAAATCAAAGCACCCACGCAAAAAAATCTCCCCTAAAGTGTCACACCACTAACCTTGTTAGGGTGTGATGGGCACCGACCACTTACCTGGGGGCGAGCGAACCCTCGGACTCTTACTGCATACAAGTCGCTCAGGACTTTTAAATCAAATAGGATAAAGTACATA